>NC_136506.1:37472001-37487001 GCF_053919585.1 Euprymna scolopes | reverse complement strand
CGTTTGGAATTCCATTTATGAGCAAGTCTTTTTTCACACCAGATTCCGTCTTTTCCTCTTGTATGTTTCTTTTATTAACTTTAGTGTTATTCTTTCGGGGTTATCAACCATCGGTGCGAATGGACACTTTGTTTTCGTGTCAATTTCTGTTTCAGTGATGTTAAACATGGAAAACACGTTGTATGAAGTCTATGTCGCACGGCACATAGGACACATAATAACTCGATTCTTTACTTTTTGTAACAATAATATTTATTTCCTCATTCTCCCGCAACGCGTGACTTCTCCTTACAACTGTAACGTTATCGACGTCGTTAACGTTCTGTCTCTCCGTTTTATAATCTTTTTCCGCCGCATCTCGTATGCATTGGCATACGTTCGTCCGAGCTCCGTTACATTTCCATGAGATCGATAACACAAATCGGGATTCTCTCCCTTTTTTTTTTTTTTTTTTTTGGCAAACTGTATGAGAAACTGATTTGACTGGGCAGCAAAGGGAATACTCTGGGAAGAGTAACAGGATTTCACAACGGACAGGCAAGACAAATGTGGGTATGTCTACGGGTTTCGGTATCTATGCATCTTCTGTCCGTGTATGCGTACGTATGTGCTAATATATTGTCGTTCATTACAAAAGAAATTGGTTCCTGCGTTTATATCCGATGGAAATTCTGTCGATAATGCCAAAACGTGCAACGAAGCGGAATGGATGTTTTAGCTGTAGATTTTGTTTTCTCCGACGCGAATATATTTGGTCAATCGAGAGTAGGCGTATGTTTCTCTGTTTATTTTATCAATAGCGCCATTTTTACTTGCGTTCGATTCCCATCTATTTCACTGTATGTTATTGCCGTTCTCTCCCGCCTCTAAACCTCTTCCTTGTTCTCCTCATTGCTCTCTTCATCTTTTTCTTATTTCTCTCTCAGATTTTTTCGCCCATTTTGCTCGTTCTCTTTTCCGCCCCTTTTTTTCGCTTTTTCTGTCTGTCTCTCTCTCTCTCTCTCTCTCTCTCTCTCTTCAAAGATAGCTCTAATGCATTCGGTCAATTATACGATTCTATAGCCCTAGCTTTTCCATTTCTCACCCTAACTCTGCGGACATGCTCTTAATCCCTGGTGAAAATATTGGTTTTAAATCACGTTTGGCACTGACCACGCCTCGGAGTCATGGTTGGACCAGAAAAAAAGAAAAAAAAAAGGGATTAATAATCGATACGCACTCAGCGATCGACTCTTGAAGAATCAATTTATTCCGGTGAAACCGGAAATCCAGCTATTCATAATGCTGAAAGAGTTTTTCACCAAACCGATTCTCATTTTTATTATTGTATTTGTTTGTCATAGGCAGTTGAGAATTTCCCATGTTAACGAACTCACAGTAGAATTATACTAGTCTTAGAGCATTTATATAAGCCTGTTAACTGTTTTATAAATATTGCTGAATCAACATAATTGATTCTTTACATATTCTATATATATATAATCGTCTTAACAGAATCCACCACTTTCTCGCTCTCTTTCTCCATTGTTCCCTCTCCAAAAATGCTAGTAAAATTTAATCTCAAATAGAATAAAAACGTTTTTGTATTTTAAGGGATGTGGCGGCCAAACAACCCTGCTTGGGAACCATGAGATAAAATACTGTTTAGTTTTTAGATCCATACACATTTTAAATACATACATATAAACGCATGCACACACAAAATACATGTATATATATATATATATATATATATATATATATATATATCACAGACGCACACACATATATCACGCACACACACACGCAGGCATACAAACACACACACACACACACACACACACATATATATATATATATATATATATATATATATATATATACAGGTTGACCCCCACCCCCCAAAAAAAAGAGGAAAATCAATTGTTTTTCTGAGCATTTTACAGTCAACGGAGAAAAAAGGGGCAAACGCCCTAGTATTTTGATGTGATGCTTTGAATATAATAAACTAGTTTTGACAAAAGTTTCATCTCATTCGGACAAAACAGTAAGAAATGGGGCCTAATTAGTGTTTGGGCCTGTTCTTTTGGGGTCACCCTATATATATATATATATATATATATATATATATATATATATATATATATATATATTGATTGATTGATTGATTGATTGTATGATGTTAACAAAATACTGCGTTAAACAGCTGTAAACTTCGTAAAATTTGATGTCATCGTTTGAATTAATAATTTAAAATATACAGATATAGATATTTTGAAAATGCGCCGAATTGAAATATCTTTTTATTCATAGAATTGTTTCTATCTATTTTCAAAAGGCATTTTATTTTTTTTACTCATTCAAATATTTATAGAATGTTTTATATTTTTAGCTGTTAACATTGCCATTTGTCAGAATTTTATTAGATTAAATAACCAGAAATAATGGACTCTCCGAACCTATTACTCCTATAAAATTCTATATGACGTCACGCCAAAACTATACTATTTTTAGGTTATTTTAAGCTCTATTCATCAGAATGTCCATATATGTAAATTGGTAAGTCACTAGATGTAATCCAAAGATTTCGGTTTCCGTTTGGGGTCCGTTTTATTGGTTGTGAATTCATTATTGAAATGGAGACGATATTCCTCATTTCGACAAGTTAATAAGCTCCCTGTTATCTATAATATAAATATCCCTTTACTTTTAAATGTATGTATGTATGTATGTATGTATGTATTTATGTATGTATGTATGTATGTATGTATGTATGTATGTCTGCCTAAAACTTTTAACAGGGACGATGGATTTTCGCGAAATCGATATGACTTTGAAGCTCGATCCTCGGGACGGCAAATATCGAAAACTGATAAAAACTAATAATTCCTTTACCCCAAATTGGACACTTTACTACAGACAGGAGTGCTTTTTCCGCCCATATTTTCGAAAGTCATTCACTATTTCCGATTGCCTAGCCTTAATTTAAACCTACATCACTTCCGATTCAAGGTGGGTGCAACAGCAAAGATGTCAAGGTTTTTTTTTCAATGCCTTAACCTCCTTCGCAGTACAGGTTCGAGCCTGCCTGTCTGCCTACTACCACATTTTTTTCAGCACACACATACAAACACCCGGGCAACGCCGGGCAATCAGGCTAGTTTTTATATAAGACAGATTCTGCAGTGCATGTATTACTTTTAAGACATTTATGGCTGACTGGCAGACAGAGAGACACTATCTATTCATATATAATATTTATGCATATATGTCGTAATCTACACAACAATAAATATATTTCTATTGTTATATCTATTTTATCTTTATGAATCGATAACATTCTATTCGCATATATATATATATATATATATATATATATATATATATATATATATATATATATATATATATATAATTTATATCGTATTCCATTGTTACTTTTCTACTTCGCTTATATACCTTTTATCTAGCTTCGGTTTTGTTATACTTATCTTAATCTATTTGTATCTATTTCAAACGGGTGATGTTTCCCATTGTTACGCCTTTGTATACCTCTGAAGTTCCGAGAAACATAATCAATCTTTTCTTTCACAAAAACAAGGCCGGCAACTTCAGAGATACGGTCATTTTATCAGCGTAAAACATTTTCAGATGTAAACCTTATTCGGCGCCGAACCGTGACAGACCAACTAAAAAGCATCCCAAAAATCGATCCAACAAAGGTTTTTAACGCAAGCGTGACAGACATGCGAACATAAGACATCGAACTCTAGCCGTAAATAAGATAAAAATGATATTTAAAATATAAGGACAGACAAACCGACCGATATAGATACGCCAGAAAAATCAAACAAAACATCGAAAGAGATATGCGTCCTTTCAATCCATGCATTTCACTGGATCAACTTATCGACTGGCTGGCTCTTTGTCCAACTGACCGACTGAATATCTTACTGATTGGCTAACTGACCAAACGCTCGACCGTCAAACCAACTCAACGACGAACGAATCGAAGGACTGGCTGAATAAATAACTGAATGACTGACCTAACCACCTGCTGAATTACCTACTGACCGACTGAGTGACTCATTGATCGTCCGACCAACCAAATAAATGACCGACGAACGAACTAAAATAAAATGACTGATTGACGAACCAACGGATTGCTTAATTATCAAAACCTTTCAGCGAATCTTTGACAGACTGACAAAGCATTTCATTAACAGACTGACTAACTGAGCGGCATACCGACATATGCTGATTGGTCGACCGACTAACCCATTGATAGGCAAGCTGAGTAACTGATGACACAAGCCAACTGATTTAATTACTACTCTACTAACTGATTGACTGACCATGTGACCGATCGTCTGAAAAAAAGTACTGATCAACTGAAAGATTGGCCTATGGTCAGGTAGCTTGAGCTAACAGAATGACCGATTTATTGACTGATTGATTAATCGACCAACTAACTGACTGGCAGCCCAACTGAAAATAAGGATTAATTGAGCGATTATCGGAAGAAACAACAGACCAACTGCCTAACTGACTGGCCTTACGTATTGAGAGACTAACTGACTGACCGATTGCCAGACCGATCAACTGAAAAAAGGAATAGCCGATAGATTAACTGACATATATATTGATCTTCCCCCCCCCCTTCTCTATTTCATATTATCTCTCTCAAAATGGTATATAAAATTTTATCTGGAACAAAATAAAAAAAACCTTTTGTTCTTGTATTTTAAGGGAGGTGGTATCTAATCAACCCTGCTGAGGAGCCATGAGATAAAAATACTGTTTACCTTTAGATACCTGACACAGTGATAATCCCTAGAAAAATGTTAAGCCTTCCGTAAAACAATAAACGCTAACTCGTAGACCGACTGAACGGCTAGTAGGTAAACTAGCCGATTGAATAACCAATTCACTGATAGTCCGAACAATTAACCAACAGACTGAGAGGATAATTAAATGACTAACTGACCGACCGAACAACCAACTAATCGACCGACTTACAAAGCCACGAATAGAATGGTGAGATACATCTAAAAGAGATAATACATAAACGGAATTTGCCTTAATCGATGTATTCGTGTGTGTTCATCATTTGCAACCCCACCCCCCCAAACAACATCCGCTGCTTTTCTTTTCTACTGCATTTCAGTATTTTATCTTTTATTTTCCTTGGCCTTTTCACCCAGGCACGTTCACTACACCCACACCCATTCATAAAGATATCCAGGCACATAATAACAAACACAGTCATACAGACATACACGTACACACACATACAGACACACGCGTACACACACATACAGACAAACACTGTGATGTACACGTACACGCATAAACAGCACGATTATTTTTCTCTTTATTTCATGCTTTTGTCATCCATCGTTATTATTTAGCAATAATGCTCCAAACCTCTGCTTTTATTCAATATATTCGTAGTCTATTGTATGCGTCATGACGACGACAAAAACACAAAACTAAAACACGAGGTAATAAAGGCTGGTGCTTTTCACTCCTTATGAGAAGAAGAATGAAGAACTAAGTGCAGTTCTGTATGGAAACGAGAACGCTAACGATACATACATACACACATACATGATGATGATTGCAACGTCTTGTCAGACGAGTGGCACTCCCTCAGACATTTAAAATCAATGAGCCCAAAATGCCTGAGGGAGTATCTATACAAAGATGATGTTACAGAGTCCTAGCTTTGTACGACAGCTAAGTCTCTCTCTCGGTTCAAAATGTTGAGATCCAGCAACAAGCAAGAGCAAGATAGCCAGCAACAAATTAAACTGCAGACCAGCTTAATGCGGGTACTGGTCTTCCGCGTTATGGTTTTTTAAATCAGAGATTTGCTTCTCCTAGAAAGGTTGCCTTCACCACGGCTTACGGGAGCCCTCTCCACCCCAATACACATATACACACACACGCACACACACACACACACAAATATACACGGTGCTAGTTGGCCGTTGACCCAGAAAAGAGTTCATTCGCCCTTTGGAAGGTCTTGTTTTTAATCCTTCAGGGAGACTAGCCGCCCTCCTCACCAAACAAGTCTGTTGGGGGAACCAGTTTAGTCGCCGGTGACCCGACCATGAGGCAGGTAGTACTGGGTTACATGGTATCAGTAGCACATGACATGACCTGACATACATGCATACATACATACATACATAGACCGTCAATGGTACGATTGTTATGCTGATCTATCCCATTCCTTTAATGAATGGACTCTTCCTGACTCTCTGAATGGAGTTGTTATAACCAATCGGTTAAACCCAATACCGACAAGTTCCGGTGAACATTATCTTATTCATTACCTTTTGTTTGTGTTATTTCTTCCGGTACCTTAATGAGACAATAGTAACTATTTACATTTATCTGATACACACTCTGATCCTCTCTCTCTCTCTCTCTCTCTCTCTCTCTCTCTCTCTCTCTCTATCTATCTATCTATCTCTTTCTCTATCTATCTATCTATCTCTTACACACAACTATATATATATATATATATACTTTTTATTTTAAATAATGGTACATATGTCACTACACATTCACGAAAAGTAATCAGAGACCTCTTAAGGCGATATTGCTTATACAAAAGTGAAGTCCGTTATGAATATTTTACAGGATTAAAACTGGAAAATCCTGTAAAATTTTAATAACAAACTTCAATTAGAAATCTCTTTAGGCGATATAACGTTTACAAAAGTGAAGTCCGTTACGAATATTTTACGAGAGTAAAACTGTGAAAATCTTGTAAAATTTTTATAACGGACTTCACTGTTGTATAAGCAATATCGCGCGAAGAGGTGTCTAATTACTTGTTGCTAGCTGACCGAAAAATAATTATGAATGTGTATCGGCATATAGATGATTATGTAAAATTTAAAAAAAAAAGTACATCTTGCCTTCTTAGGTATTAAGCACTCTTTCATTAACACCTCGTTAAACTTTATTGATCTCTTCACCCCTGGAAAATATTAACCTGGGGTTATATATATATATATATATATATATATATATATATATATATATATATATATATATATATATATATATATATAAGAGAAAACAGATAATAAAACATGTTAAAAAACACTTTGAAAAAGAGTTAAAAACATATTTAATCTGAAAAGGAAACACTTGATAACTGGATAGTCCTTAATCCGCGGAGTTTCGAAGAAATACTTTCCTTCTCATCAGAGGGTAGGAATTAGCAAAATGCTGGATCGGATGTTGCATACAAAAGTATTTGATGAAACTTCAAGTAAGTCAAAGATCTTACTTGATAACAAACAAGTGAAGCAGAGAGAACATGGTGGAGAAAAAGGTGATTACACGTGAATGGATAGTCTGGTGAACGGTAAATAATCCAATGACGTTAAAATCTAAGATGGTTCAAACTAATCCAAAAGGCCGAAATCTATGGAATAATTCCCAAATATGTACAAGGAAAAGGGTAAAAAATTCCAATAATATTAATAAAAGAAAAATAAGATATGCTTTTCACACGGCTGCCGAGACATTTTATTATATATATATATATATATATATATGTGTGTGTGTGTGTGTGTGTGTGTGTGTGTCTGTGTGCGCTTGTGTATGTGTGTGTGTTAACTGACAAAAAATATAATATTTGAATCATTACTTAATATACAAAATTTAAGACGTGAAATATTATATCGGTAAATGATCTTTTAGCAACCCTTAAAGCATTAGAAATAAACAATGTCATATGTAAGCTTGAATAGCTTTTGGAAGAATGTAACTCTTATAAAAATTAAACGCATAATAACTCTATTAGATTTTACTATCTCGCAACGCACTACGTCTCTTTTAAGTTCTAGTTCAACTTATTAACATACATAGGAACATAACTATTCCCTTTCTTTTCAGTCAAAATATAGGAAAGAATAGAAAGACTAAAATAACTTAAAACGTGGAAAATACTCAAAACTATCGACATAAAATTTTAAAAATCAACTCTTCATGATATCACCTATAAAACCAATGATGATATGTATAGATTTTTAAAGTAATACAATTGTGTTATGCGACGTTTATTTGGGCATCACGGATATAAATTGTTAGCGTCTTTCAAGAAACAGCGTGAGACATATCACCTGGAGTCGTCCAATGGGTACGTTTTGTTATTATCTTCTTTTCTCCCGCTTTTTAGTTGATAGTTTTTTCACCTGAGTATGATTTGATTACGAACCCAAAACGTTTGTGATACATATAGAACTCATAGCAGGTTTTCTTAGAAAGAAAATCGAAAAAAAATGATCTAATTAAATAGACAGGTTCGGTTAATTTTATTGATGTTTGCTTAATTAAATACACACACACAATATATATATATATATATATATATATACATATATATATATACATATATAAACACAATATATATATATATATTGTGTTTATATATACATATATATAGAGAGATATTGTGTTTATATATATATATATATATATATATATTTGGTAAAACTGATAATTAGTAAAAACCTGACGAGAGTGATCAATACTATTGCAGAGCAAATATATATATATATATAGTGAGATAGATAAATAGATACATAGATAGATAGATAGATAGATAGATAGATAGATACATACATACCTTATAAACGTGGTGTTTATTTTAGATCATATACTATGAAGTTCGTTGTAAATACAATATTATTTATATTGTTGTATGAATTATTATTATAATAATAAATACAAAAATCTAAGTAATATTAAATCATAAATAAATAAAAATAGTAAAAGGCAATAAAATAGAGAATGTAGAAAAGCAATAGCAATAATAACAATGCTACAACCACTAGTACCACCACTAACAGCAAACACATCATCATCATTATAATAATAAACTTATAGTTTCATTATCAACTGTTACCGCATAAATTAATCAAGAAGTGTCGAGAAAAATGGAAAGACCAAGTAGAGGAAACACTAACCAGACATCTACTAGATGAGGGCGAAGTAGGTTGGAATCTTCCAAAGAAAAAAAAAATAGGAAGAATGTAGAAGATCAAAATTGTAATATTAGTAAAAATAATAGCAATAATAACAATACTATAATCAGCAGCAGCACCACCACCACCACCACCACTAACATCATCATCAACAACAACAAGAATAATAATAATAATAATAATAATAATAATAATAATAATAATAATAATAATAATAATAATAATAATAATAATACAGCTGATCACAGGGTGAACATCAAAGAAAAGGAGGAATGGAGCAAATACACAGAGCTAGCCAGAGAGCTGAAAGGGATATTGATGATGAAAAAAATCAAGGTAGTACCTATAATAGTAGGAGCACTAAGAACAATCCCGAATTTTTTTTTTTTAAATATTGGGAGAAATTTGAATCAGATGAATGACTGGAACAATACAAGGAACCATAATAATGAAAACAGCTGAAATATTAAGGAAAACACTTTAATATGGAGACTAACACACACGAACCACAAGCGCAGACCAGACAAACTGGTGCAGAGACACAACATGAAGCTCTGGATGGAGCCAAGACCATTGATGCTGCATATCTATAAGTTCTCTAACCCCATCCCGTTCCAGCATCAGCACATCACTCCATCTCCCCCTCAAAAAGAGTGAGACCGAATGGCAAAGTAGTCAAGGAGGAAGGAAAGACCGAGGAATGAACACTGACCAGACCTCCACTGTAATAGTGAGAAGAGAACTGGGACTTTGAGGAGGTTTATTGCCACTCAAATTCCAGTAAAGACAAATGGCCGCGGCCAACGAGAAATCAATGACAAGCAGATGTTGCGATAATGCAAATTTATTTACAAATGTTATCGAAAGATGTGGAGAGTACTGGAAAATCTGGGGGGACTTGTTGTGACTCAGCTTCCAGGGAACACCACAGGCTGTATCCAATGTGATCTTTGATGATCTGTGTAAAAGATCCGTGTGAGCCAATAGAAAAAATCAAGTTATAATTCCAGCGTTAACTGCTGAGTCACTCGTCGAATTGTTAAAGGTATGTTTTTACTAAATTGATAGTCGAAAGTACAAAATAGTTTTAGTCTGGTCTATTTATGCAGAAGTACCTGTTTATATTGTTAGAAAGCCGTGTATTTAACAATAATACCAATACTAAAATCATCCTCACCGCCAATAACAGCAACAACAATAAAGCGCTGCCCTTATTCTGCTGCAAAAATATTATATGTTTGTTTTTATCAATTTAATGGCTGAAAGTAAATTCCTTAAAAATAAATAAAATAGTAAATAATTTATTAGTAAAAATTAAAAGAAAATATTAAACGTGCTATAATCTATATAATTATAAAACTTAAATGACCTTGTAACGGGTGTTGTACCCCAACATCAGGTTTACGACTTCCGGTTGCGCAGGCATACATAAGCAAATAACCAACGCTAAAATAAAACGTATTGTTTTATTGTGTACGCGTTCAGCGTCCCGATTGTTGCTTTTTTCCGTTTAAATAAACAATTGTTAATGCTTTCTGCATTTTTACATCGTTTTTACATCGTTTATTTCCGTATTACGTTTAAGTTATTTAACGCAAAAGTAAATTAAAAGTAGACAAAGTTATAATACGATATGTAAGAAAGCTTTTTTGTATGGTTAAACATATTCTAAATCAACACTGTGAATGTTTTCGCCAGGTTCGAAAATACGATCACATATTTTGGAGAACGATCAGTTGTAATGTTAATTTGTTGTCTATGTCGTCATTCTGTTAAACGAAGTATTAAAGAGGAGCGTTTGTTAATTTCAGTGTTTACTCAAACTTAATATGTAACAGAAGATTGCGTTTCAGAAGTTGAATAATTTATCGGTGACTATATATGCCTATGAAAAATGCCGAGTGATTTTATGTTCTGTGGGATAGTTTAAGTAAATGAAGATTGAATATTTGCTACTATGTATACATGATTACGCACTTGAGAGAGTGATCCAAAGAGGATAAATAGGAATATTTATTAAAGGGTGAAAGAAATGTGCGTAATCAAACAAGTACTGCAACATGTTTAAACAGAAAACATGCTGTAGTATTTGCTGGAAGTGATAAGCCTGAAATATATTCATAGGAATAACTTCGTTGTCTTCCTATAGTGTCAAGAGTTTTGAGAAAAAATTGACTCCTTGTTATTAATATAGAAGATACTAGTCAACATTCGCAGCCCAAATTCTTTCTGACACAAATTCTTAATCCGTTCGATTGTCTACTTGTGGTATTGTGGTGTTGTCGGAAAAAAATGTATTTTGATGTTAGCCACGGGTCCGAGACGAATGCACACACGCGAGCCTGTGAAGATAGAACTGGCAATATCCTACCCCATTTGTTTAGAGTGGTCTATAAAAGTTTATCAATACGCATCGCTGACTGTCCATTCACATGAGAGATACGTGCTTGGCGATAATCGTTATTATAGTCTCGAGATATGGGCATTGAAAACTTGCCATCAATACTTATGGTTGCGTAGCAGGAAATTCCGATATATGACTGCATTGACTATGTATATATATATATATATATATATATATATATATATATATATATATATGTATATATATATATAGAGAGAGAGAGAGAGGGGGAGAGGGGGGAGAGAGAGAGTCTGTTTATTATACAAATGTTATTGGCTACATATGTGAATACACGTTTCAGTGAAATCCTAATTCGAGGAGACCACCTCATCATTTTTATTTTATCTGACAAAGTGGTCTCCTTGAATGAGGATTCCGCCGAAACATGTATGCACATATGTAACAAATAATATTTGTATAATAAACAGACTACATACCAGATATTCCTCCGATGAGCAATCCTTAATAATGACACGTGTTTTATTGTATTTTCCTCTAGAAATCAATCTATACAACTATATATATATATATATATATATATATATATATATATATAATACCAGGTTAAAGCTACTCAAGAGTGATAACTAATTAATGTAAGGAGATAATAAAGAGTGCTCAATAAAAGAAGAGCAAGATATATTTTTATAAATATAAATAAATTTACATGGGCGCGACTCGATACATGTTAATGTTTCGGAAAGATGCTTGATCAAACGATAACACCTCGTCAGGCTACTTAATAGACGATTGCCTTGCACAGAAGACATGTACGCAAAACCTTTTTTGTTTTTGTTTTTAAGGGTTGGTTTCTTATGTAAAAAGCAACATTTTATAAAGTTGCCTTACGAGGACTTGTGGTTGTAGCCGACCGTGTGCCCGAGACATTAACATGCCTATTGTCGTGACCATGTAAATTTATTCATATATATATATATATATATATATATATATATATATATATATATATATATATATATATAAACAGCGAAAGTAGTGCCATAATTAATTACTGTGAGTTTTTTTTTTTTTTTGTAGTTTAAAATAAACCATTACAAAGAAACTTTAAAAAAGACCAAAATACACTACTAAAGTATACATTAGATAAAGAGGATAAATAAGGAGTGGGGCAAGGAAAAAAACCTATCTAGACGTCTTTCAGCCAACCCTTTATCAATATATACGTTGGCAGAGGAGGAGAAAAAAATCGTTTAAAAACGTGGTCAAAAGACCATCAATTAACAGCGAGGGTAAAAAAAATGTATTGGGAATAGGAGAAAAAAGGCAGAGACAATCTCAGCAAATACCAATAAGTTCTAAATTATAAGTATACTCTCTTTGCTTACACAGAGATGGTTGGCGCAAATTAATGTATACAGCCTCGATAATTTTTTATTGAATTCTAGAGCATTCTTTGTGTAACACCGAGAAAGTTCATCCGTGTATCCTTCAGTGCAAATTTGGCACTGTAATAAATGTTCACCAATGGCCGAACTATGAGTTGGTAAACGCCCGGATGATGGCCGGATGTTGGCTATTTTTTGTGCCTACGTTCGGTGTTCTTTAAAAGCATTATAAAATTATGTACCTATAAACATCTTCATACATATATATATATATATATATATATATATATATATATATATATATATATATTAGTGTTGGGGTAATTAAGCGTAATTGGAATCGGGAATCGAAAATATCGGAAGATTTTTACTATCAGAATCGGCATAAGAATAGGTATCGGTATCGCAAAAATTGATGCCTATATTCCGATGCCAAACTGAGTCTTTTAATTGTCTTTTTTTTAATTATATTTTGCTTAAGGTATATCTTCATTTGTTGGTAATAATAGTTAATTAATAAATATTTATTAATTTTAAACCACTAGTTAAACTAAAATCGATAGAACATCCTTTCCTAATGGTATTTTGACGTTTAGGAAAATATCTGCAAATTTAACACGCGTTATTATGAAAATCGGGAAAAATAAAAATTCTATAGTTAAAAATTAGAGATTTATAAAGAACTGGAATCAGAATCCGTGATTGTATCGGAATCGGGAAAATACTGGAATCGTCCAATTACTAATACACACACACACATCCACCCACACACACCCACACAAACACATATATATACATATATGTATGCATATATATATATGTATATATATATGTATATATATATATATATATATGTATATATATAAAGAGATAGAGATAGAGAAAGAGAGAGTAAGATGTACATCCATACACACATACATGTATATGAATAAAATAAATACGATGGCATGGATTTATGGGAAAGCGAAAAAGAAAAACGTATAATATTTGGTTAAAGAAAACTTGATATATATTTGTATTTGCTTAATCTTAATAACTTTAAGCAAATTCTATAACGTCAAAAATATGAACGATTTTATTACATTTATGGGCATCCTTAACATTTAAAATTTTACTGCTGCTGGAGTAGCGCTGAATGGATTTTAACAATGATATCTCAGAAATACACACTAAATAGGTAATGACTTTTCCCCCATGACTGCTGACGAGGAGCGTAAAAGAAATACACGTCGACTTTGCACATTAATAGTTGTACAAATTCAGTGAAACGTTTACTGTGATATAGATATATATATATATATATATATATATATATATATATATATATATATATATATATATATATATATACATATATATTTAAAGTAAAAGATGGTCACAAAATTTTTGAAAACATTTATTTTTAAAGTAAAATTTAAATGGGAATTTGAAAACTTTGAAGAGTCGAATATAATAAAAGCATTTTTATTTATTGATTTTCTTTTGTAAGTCCGATATTTCGCTAATACATAGCGTCAACAGGGTCGAAAGTCCCGTTAGTGAATTTTTTTTTCTTTTTCTTCATTTTGGTGTTATGGCGGAGAGATGAGAATTTACGTGCTGTTCCGGTGATTTCAAGTGTATAATGCTCCAGTTTCGAGCGG
The DNA here is from genome assembly GCF_053919585.1 of Euprymna scolopes. NCBI lineage: Eukaryota > Metazoa > Mollusca > Cephalopoda > Sepiida > Sepiolidae > Euprymna > Euprymna scolopes. The sequence continues at coordinate 37,472,615 of NC_136506.1, read as the reverse complement.
TATTTAAAGTAAAGATGGTCACGCACTTTTTGAAGACACTTATTTTTAAAGTAAATTTTAAATGAAAATTTGAAAACTTTGAAGTGTCGAAGATAATGAAAAAAACCATGTTTATTTACTGATTGTTTTTTTGTAATTCGATATTTCGCTAATACATAGCCTCATCGCACTAATGCAGATTTCGTATTTATTATTATACTAGCGGGGGTGCCAAGCGTTGCTGGGGTGTAAAAGAAAAAGAAATTGGCAGGGAGGTAGGCTCGAACCCAAAGCCTTGAGGTAAATAGCCTGACAATTTACTACGACGCTACACGGGAACAGAAGTAAGCTTTTAAAAAAGCAAGTGGTTAAATGAACGTTTCTAGACCAAACATCACGCCATAGTAGTAGAGAAAATTAAATCACAGCGCGAATTTTATAACATAATGAAAGATTCAGACGATCTTGTTTAGTAAATTGGACAGATTATAATGTAGACAATATATAAAAAGTTATAAGATTTAGTGACCCCTCCGAGCGTTCTTTCCCCAAAAGTCTTTGACAGACAAAAAAAAAATGCACACAAACACGCATTTTCGAATTTATATTATAGATTATACTGGACCCAATATAAT
>NC_136506.1:37257001-37467001 GCF_053919585.1 Euprymna scolopes | reverse complement strand
CATACCATTTATTAGGTTTCTGCTATATAATTTTGTTTCCAGGAGTTTTATTGTTCTCCTGAGTAATTCTTTTCCAATTTTCTCTTTCATTTCTGTTGTTCTGATTATGCCCGCTTCCAGAATTCGCAAGTATTTATAGTCGTCTTGTTCCCCTAGTGCCCTCATTTCTGTTTGGTTGGGTAGTTCCATGCCTTTTTTCGTTTCCAGTTTTCCCTTTTTTATAACTAGTTCCAAATTCCATTTGGATATCTGGTAGTGTTAATTAGTGTCTCTAGCTCCTTTTCGGTCGTTGCAAAAAGTTTCAGATCGTCCATGTACATCAGATGGTTCATTTTTTTTCTCTGTATTGGGGAACTTGTATCCGGCTTGGCACTTTCTCAGAATACCATTCAAGGGCAGCATGGCTATGATGAACAGTAATGGTGATAATGAGTCTCCTTGGAAGATGCCTCTTTGTATGTTAATTTCTGTTATGTATTGTCCATCTAGTGTCAGTTCCAGTCTCCATGTTTTCATTGCATTTTCTATTACATTGGTGATCCCGCTTGTTATTATTATTATTATTATTTTTATTATTATTTTTATTATTATTATTATTAGTAGTAGTAGTAGTAGTAGTAGTAGTATTTACTAAGCAATGTAATCTCAGAATAGCATACTTTATCTTATATCTCTTAAGTTATACTATAGTTGTGCGTAATTGGAATGAATCATTTGTACGTGAATTTTTGTTCGTGATTTTATTAGAGAAAGAAATAATCTCCCATACCTGTACATGCTTACAATTTGACCGTACTCATAATGTAATGATAGAGGCAGTTTTTGAGCTTCAATACCAGAAATCTATAACGGGTGTTAAGAAAGTAATATTTGCTTGACTCTAGTCTTCTGACTTCTAAGAAGTGTCATTTTTTAGTATTTAAAATATATGAGAACGCATACTTGTGGCCTAAATATGGTATTGCTTATTTTCGCTACGGCTGAAGTATATAAAATCAAGATATGTTTGTAAAAATAAAGATTTTACTACATAAATATATATATGCATATATGTTTATATACTACATATATATATATATATATATATATATATATATATATATATATTAAGAGAGACGGAGAGAAATGGAGAAAGAGAGGAAGAGAAAGAGAAAGAGAGAGAGAGAAACAGAGCATAGAGAGAGAACCAGGATAAATAGTAGTTTATCCACGTACAGTTTCCTGTTTGAATTACATATATATATATATATATATATATATATATATATATATATATATATATATATGTGTGTGTGTGGGGGGTGAAAGAATATGTGTCTGTAGGATATGAAAATGCACTCTTGTGGAGAAACACTGTTGGGTACGAGACAGGTAAACAAACTAATGAGAATATTGAAAACCTTTAATAATTTTCAATTATAAATGTAGTCAAATCACTATTTTGTAATTGAAAATTATTACAATCTTTCAATATTGTCATTAGTCTGTTTACTTTTCTAATAGCCAACCGTGTTCTGCTACAAGATGGCATTATAATAACCTTCATAACATATCTCCTTTCTCATTATGCAGAATTCACCAAGTAAACAACAACTTCACCTTAATGTATATATATATATATATATATATATACATATATATATATATATATATATATATATATATGTAGACAGAAAGCTCTGAGAAGGAGTTTAATAATCAAGGCAAAAGCAAACTCAAAAATATATATGAATGTAGCTCTTTATATAGTAATCCCAACTAAATAAAATAGCTCAATATACCAAATGACGATAGTAGAGCTTACGATAATAATAGTAAGAACAAAGCTTCAGCTGCAACACAGCAATAAGCTTTTATTAATGATATATATATATGTGTGTGTGTGTGTGTGTGTGTGTGTGTGTGTGTGTGTGTGTGTGTATTAGCATTTACGCCCGACGTTGCCCGTGTGTTTGGAGGTGTATGTTGAGCAAAAAAAAAAAAAAAAGCGGTCATTCTTTTTTTAAAATTGAACCCCTATTATAACCCCTTAACATTTATTGTTTGGGGCTCGAATCAAGTTATTAAGTTAGATCCATGTCCAAAGAATCTATATCTAAACTTTCAAGTGTTTAGATCCAAAATTGGCGGAGGAGTTTGGTAGAGTTCTCATAGGTGGAACCCTTGAACTTTTACCCCTAAACAGCCAAATTTCTAGCCGAAAATGGATTACAACGATTTTCGCAAATCTCAGTACCCTGTGTATCAAATTTCCAATCTCTAGACTTAAAATTGAACAATTTATTGCGTAGGAAAATGTACACACACAGACACACACACAGATACGTTCACTTTTATATATATACTAGCATTTCAGCCCGGAAGTTTGGAGGTGTACGTTGAGTGAAAAATAAGCGGTAATTTGACCCCTATTATGACACCTTAACTTTTATTGTTTTGGGCTCAAATCAAGTTATTAAGTTAGATCCATGTCCAAGGAACCTATATCCAAAATTTTAAGATTGTAAGAGAAGTTTGGTAGAATTCTCAAGGTGAAATCCTTGAACTTTTACCCCTAAACAGCCAAATCTCTAGCCGAAAATGGATTACAACGATTTTCCCAAATCTCAGTACCCTGTATATAATTTTCGAGTCTGTGAACTTAAAATAGACAAAGATATCGCGTAGAGAAATGTACACACACACACACACACACATACACCCCAGCCAGACACATATTCACGTTCACTTTCATAGATGTACTAGCATTTCATCCCAGCGTTGCCCGGGTGTTTGGATTTGTACGTTCAGCATAAAAAAGTGGTAATCATTTTTTTACTTTGACCCCTATTATGACCATTAACCTTTATGATTTTGGGCTCAAATCAAGTTATTAAGTTAGATCCATGTCTAAAAAAACTATATCTAAAATTTCAAGTGTTTAGCCCTAAAATTGTCGGAGGAGTTTGGTAGAGTTCTCAAAGTTCAAACGTTGAACTTTTACACTTTTACAGCCAAATTTCTGGCCGACCACGGATTACAAAGATTTTCCCTAATCTCAGCACCCTGTATATCAAATTTCGAGTCTGTAGGCTTAAAATTGACAGAGTAATTTCGTAGGGAAATGTACACACACAGACATAAAAGAACACAGACAGATACACAGACACGTTCACTTTTATAGAAATGTAGATAGATAGATAGATAGATAGATAGATAGATAGATTAAACAAGAATATATACGTATACATAAATATATTTGGAAAAAATTTTGTGTTTACAATAAACTTTTTACGCAAATATTATGCAAGTATAAATCAAGTAGAACATCTGCATGAATATAATTACACGTAATAGTCAACTAAAGATGATCATCCAATAAGAAAACCAAAAAAAAAAAACTAATAGGGAATTAATTAAAATGAATGTTTAAAAGAATATGCAAATTAGCTAGATCTTTTGCTAGTGAATGCATTCCCACAACTCATATATAAGAAAATTGGATTTTCTTTTTAAATAAATAGAAAAGAGGGTGTTTAATATTGATATTAATACACACAAAAGAAAAACGAATTTATAGGAGTATAGATAGATAGATAGATATTTCTTGCCTGGCAAAGGGGAATCAATCAAATGAAAAAAATAATTAAGAAAAATTATTCCCAAAGCAGCAAAACTGAAGCTGGCCTGGCAGGGCACTATATATAAAATTTGTGCATATGTTTTTCTTTGAAAATACAGTTTTTTTTTTTTTAGAAATTGTCATAAAATTTTGATCATAGAATAGTATTATAATCTTTAAAACGTCTGAAAATGTTCACTACCAGTATAGATATATCCTTATATATATATATATATATATATATATATATATATATATATATATATATATATATATATATATATATATATATATACAGGGTGACCAAAAAAAAAACAGGGGACATTTAATTGTTTTTCTGAGCATTTTACAGTCAACAGAAAAAAAGGCTAAAAACCCTAGTGTTTTGATGTGATGTTTTGAATATAATAAACTAGTAATTACCAAAGTTTTATTTCATTCGGACAAAACACTAAGAAACGGGATCTAATTAGAGTTAGAACCCGTTTTGGGGGGGGGGTCACTCTCTCTATCTCTCTCTCTCTCTATCTCTCTCTCTCTCTCTCTCTCTATATATATATATATATATATATATATATATATATATATACCTTTAGTGGTAATTTTATGACAAAATATTTCAATCAAAGTCATTTGTTTTCCTAGTTTTTCATATAAACTTCAAAATATCTTATATTTCTCCAAAACCTTTTGACCTTCGTGTAGGAGTGACTTAAACTTGCTGCTATGGTTTCAAATGATGTGAAATAACAGGAAGGGGAGAATTGTTTCTAAATATTTCACATTCGTTATATCTTCCCTCTTTAATTTATATATATATAAAGTAAATGTCGCAGTGTATGAATATTGTTTGATACTGGAAATATTAATAATCGTTCTCTATTTCCAAAAAATGGGGGATATAACATATGTGAAATATTTTGAATCAAGTCTCTCCTTGCTGTTATTTCAGAAACCATAGGAGCAAGTTTTATTGTCTACTCTATCAAAGGCAGAAGTTTTGGGGGATATATATATATATATATATATATATATATATATATATATATATATATATACATACATACACCGGCGACGAACTATAAATTAAAATTAATATCAGAAAAATATGTTTTATTGAACAAATGTGTGGTTTATTAATCTCTTTATTGCGGACTATTATCCTACTCTTTCTTAGTTGTTGTTTCACGACGTTTCGCCCAACGTTTTATCTGGCCTTCGTCAAGTGATAACGTCGACCGGATAAGAACTTAAAATCTCCAAGCTACATTCTTAGCAATTCCTGCCATCCATAGTTGCTGTCGTCTATTAAGAAGCCTCTGGCAGGCTTTGGGTAGAATTGAAACCGTTCTCCTGAGACAATTCTCACCTGGAACCGTAACGATCCAACTCCATTATCCACTGCGCCATAGGCCCCGAATTGTGATCAATGTTGGATATGTTGGTCTTATATATCCAAGTTTATTTATTATCTGATTTTCCGTCGTTGGGTCCGTACCGAATGGTATATATTCATTATTGAGATGAATATTATTTACGGTACGGGACGCAATAACAATGGATGGTATTAATTGCTGAGAATGCAGTTAGGAAATTCGGAGTTTCTATCCCGTCGCGGTTACCACCTGACGAAAGCCGGAGGAATAGTTGGCCGAAACATCGTGAAACAAAAACTGATAGAAAAAGTAATAAATAACATTCATCTCAATAATGAATTCCAATTAAATGATATAAATGTATGATTTATTGTAAACGTTAATATTTGGCATTTACAATTGAATACCAATTTTTGACATATCCCCCTGGCTCTCGCTTATATAGCATAATATAGACTGATTTCCACAAGCTCTACTCATTACATCATGTAGAATTTCTGCAATAACGTCTTGAATGTTATCTTCCGAGTTGTTTATTGTGTCTGGTCTATCAGCGTAGACATGTGACTTTAAATATCACCAATGAAAATAATCTCATGGAGTTAAATCGGTCAGGTGGGTTGGCAGTTGACAAGTCCGTTTCATGAAAATATTCATTCACCAAATATTTCTTCTCAGTAAATAGGTCGTATTGCACACTGTGTGGCATATTGTTCCATACTGCTGAGACCACGTGCCTGCAACAGTAATTCTTCGACTTGAGGCACGAAGGAGATTGTAATTATTTTTCTGTATCACTCACCGTTTACTAAGACATTCTGGTCATCATCACCTTTAAAGACAAATAGACCAATGCTCCCCTCCCTATCATATAAAGCACACCAATTATTGACTTTTTCTGCATGTAATGTTTTTTTTACTATATCCTGTAGATGATTATAGGTTTAGATTAATCAATTCTGTTTATCAACAATAATTGTTTTATCAACAAATGTGTGCTACATCACTGAAAACATTTTTTTTAAGTAATTGTGAATCAATGGCAATGTTTTATGTTTTCTTCAGCCGATTCATAAATGTTTCCTTCGGCCGATTCACCGATGTTTCTATCAGTCGATTTACCAATGTTTCCTTCGGTCGATTCCCAAATGTTCCTTTCGCCCGATTCACCAAATGTACGGCGTCAGCGATGATCATTTGGCCTTAACTCTTGCACGAGCTAAATATTTTTAGCTCGCAAACGAATGTCTTTACGCACTATTTTCCATAAATTGGAATGGCACAAGTTTGATTCTTGACGTTGTCGAATTTACACATTTTGAACTTCTTTAGCACAACTACCCGAACTTCCGGACAACCTGAGATGAGGAGATAGCCACAACTTAAACTATGTAACATTTTAAATTAGTATCTTATTAATATATAATGCGATTAATATTCCTATAATAGGTTTTTGGATTTCACATAACTGACTCTCTTCTAATTTAAATTATATCCGGGCTAGTCGACTACAACATTCGTCGACTAGTGACATAGTAAGCAATGAGTCTAAAGACGATTTCACTGGGCGACAAAATTTATTTACTGCAACCTGAGTTAGTCTCTCACTACAAGTAGTCGGTATAGAACAGCACGTACAGATCCTATGCATAGAGACTGGTCTTATGTAAGCGGCACGAACTCTAGATGGGTTGAACTGGATTCTCTTGAAAGAAGGGGTTTCATTAGAGTGTCAAATTCATAAGTGGTTCCCAGTCGTATGTATATCTCCGTCAGGGGAAATGATGACGTTAGGTTTTTGCAGCGATTGCACAGAGGTGTTGATGTCTTCCTTCATTCAGTGCCTAATATTCCCAACTGGTCACTCATCGTGTACTGAGTAGATTAAACCGTGCTTAACTTCGGTGATCTACCGAGAACCAGTATTAAGATGGAAGTGAGTATGGAAATGTAAAAATGAAGTGTAAAAATATAGCAAAGCGAAATGTGAAGCTAAAATCTTAAAACCTGTCTAAAAGTTAATCGCAAATCGGTATCTAAAAATATAGGCGCGAAGTACAGAAGAATGCAAGGCATAAATCTCTGCAAATGAAGTGTAAGAGGAAAAATGGACACGTTAGTCAATCAGCTCTGTAAATATAGCTGAAAAGACAGGAATAGAAAATTGAAATAGGCGAGCCAACATTCAGTTTTAACATATTCTATACCGACGTTGATCGTTTTTAACGCCTACATATTTCCGTTTTGGGCAGTTTCTCTAAAAAGGGCCGGAAATTATATTATAATAATCGATATTAGTGAAGTATGGGGAAAAGGATCAGATGTCATAAATGAAATGTGTTTACTGGTCTCCACGCACACACACACATTATATATATATATGTATATATATATATATATATGTATATATATATATATATATATATATATATATATATATATATATATTAAATAAGACACAGATTAAAATCCGATCAAAATCCTGATAGATATTACTAGAGGTAATACTTTCAGCGTGATCCTAGCCAAAAAGAAAACAAAACCTCAATATTTAAGAATAGAGCAATACATAAATTTAGTTGTAAAAATTAAATTCTGAAAATCAAAATATAGACACATATATTCGAGTTAAGATGTTATTGCTTTAAACGCATTTCAATTTCCTGCTATGAGCCATTATTGAAAATCCATGGATTAAGGAAATTATTATAACCCCTTCTATATATTCCTTTTTTTCAAACAATAAATTCTCTTAACTCGAATACATGTGTCTATATTTTGATTGTCAGAATTTAATTTTAACAACTAAATTTATATATATATATATATATAAATACACACATACACCCCTCCCTCATATATATATATATATATATATATATATATATATATATATATATATATATATATATATATACCGTGGTCGATGTATATATATATATATATATATATATATATATATATATATATATATATATATATATATCGTGGTCGACTGGGTTCAAAAACAACCTACAGAAAAAGGACTCTGATATATTAAAATATGATAGGCTATGAAAAGGAAGGGTTGTAAAGTGATAGTTTCGAATTAAAGGGTATCAAAACCAATACAAAATATGATGAAAGTAAAAATAAAATAGATAAACCCCATAACTTATTATACCATAATTGTTCACACTGAAACACCTATCACAATATTCTGTCGATCTATATTAAAAAACCTTGTTAAACTTGATGACATATTTCCATTCTATGGAGGTCAGGTGCGAACGAACACCCCATAATTTTATTATACCATATTTCTTCAAACTGAAACATAATTATCAAAGTATACTTACGCAAATAGATATGAAAAAGTCTTTATTAAAGTCTGTGCCTATTTCCATTCTATGGAGGCCAGGCTCGAACGCAGACCCCACAATTTTATTATACCATCCCTATTTAAGTTAGAACATGCTTATCAAAGTATTCTTATGTACATCTATATCAAAAACACTTGTAAACGTTTTTTTTTTTATTTTTTTATTTTTTATTTCCATACTTTGTGGACCAGGTGCGAACGCAGACCCCACAATTTTCATGAACCACCGTTCTGCAGGATCAAACATACCCATTCCCGACACACACACGCACACACACACATTCAGCTTTACATTATATATATATATATATATATATATATATATATATATATATATATATATATATATATAGTTAAAAGAGTAGGAACAAAAAAAAAATTAGCCAAATCTCATTTTGGCTAATTTTCGTTCATATTGAAGCCCTAGTAATACTTTCCTAAAAATTGAACTCTTACAAAAACTGCTTCATTATTTACGAATAACGAATTTAAAGCGTAAATACGCATTCATATATATAAATATATGTGTGTGTGTATATATATAATATAAAGTTGAATGAATGTCTGTGTGTGATCACCCACGCATTCTTCCACTGCAATATATATATATATATATATATATATATATATATATATATATATATATATATATGGCATAATCACGGCATTATCACGTTGATACACTGGTTCCCGTCAGATCACCCAAGTTAAGCTACGTTGAGCCTGGTCATTGCTAAAATGGATGACTAATTTGGAAATTTCAGGTGCTGTGTGTAGGAGGACGTCGACACCTCCCTGCAAAAGATGCGAAAACCTAACATCGCCATATTCCCTAACGGGGATATACATGCGACTAGGGACCGATTGTGAATTTCATACTCCTATGAAACTTCTTCCTTCGGAGGAAGCCGGTTAAACCCGAATAGGGTTGGTGCTGACTGCACACACACACACACACACACACACACACACATATATATATATATATATTTATATATATATATGATGTATGCACACTTTAAATAAGGTTAAACGAGATGTTTGTTTTTTTCTTTGCAGATTAACCTCATTGATTTTAATGATGGCAATCAGGCTAACGTTTTAACAAAAGTAATTCTAAAATTATAATGTAAGCATAAAAACGCTGTTAAAGTGCAAAAACAGTTAAGGAATGGGTATACGTCTTTTGGGGACACCCTGTATATATATACATATATATATATATATATATATATATATATATATATATATGTATATATATATATATATATATATATATATATATATATATATATATATACATATGTGAAAATCAAATAAGAGACGTGTTACATTTGACTTAATTTTTTTTTTAAACCTTTATAGAGAGAGATATATTTCGGAGATATACACTCATTTTTCAATCTGTATATATATATATATATATATATATATATATATATATATATATATATATATATATATTTCCTCTTATTCTTCGTCATGATATTGAATGGAAGAATGTCAAGTTCAGTCCACCTGATGTTAGCAGTGGTTTTTCTGTAGCCGGATATTTACGCGTGGTCGTGCGTGATTTGAAAGTCTGGGTATGTTATCCATTAAAGGCGTTTGGTAAAATTTATAAAGGTTTAAAAAATTGCGTTCTTATTGGGCTTTAACGTGTTAAATATAACACGTGTCTTATTTGATATATATATATATATATATATATATATATATATATATATATATATATATATATATATATATATATGGAGGTCGTAAACACTTTTTATAGACGTAAATCACCTATTAACATATTAGGTTAATAGCCTAAAGGTTAGCTGGTTAGTGTCGGCAATTAAATAATTTACTTAAAAGAGGAAATATAACATTGTTTTTCGCTTTCTTAATTAGATCTTCACTGGTGATTCTTCTGATATCGTTGGTAATGTTTTCGTTTAATTATTCTAGATTGTGAGGATTATTTCTATAAACTTTTTGTTTTAAGTCCCCCAAAGATAAAAATTACATGATGACAAGTCCGAGGAACGTGGTTCGTTTAGTCATATGTCGAGGACATCACCAACATGACTTCCCACAACACCAAAGCCAGCCTGATCGCCGCCATTCACCGAATATTTGCCGAGCTCCCGCATGCACTTGTGGAAAAGGCATGCTCCTAGATCCGGATCCGTATCGAAGCGGTGATGAGACTGAAGGCAGCTACACTGAATAGATGTAATCTCTACTACCTACTCGAATTACCTGAATTGATTTTTTTTTCAATAAAAGTTGTAAAATAAATTTGTAGTGTTGTTTCCTTTAAGGCGACAAATTTATCGTTCCGCCCTGTATATTTTTAAATACGTTAATTCAGAAACATTTTAAGGTACGAGTTTTTTTTTATCAAATCTGAATAGATTGCGGACACATGGAAATCAGACAAAAGATACGTAGATAGGAAAATAGGTTGAAAATATACAACTCAAATATGATATACAGAAATTATTTTCTGATCTGAAAAATGGAGGAAAAGAATGAACCTATCTATTTTCACCATTTCTGATTAGTTCGATAAGAATGTGCAAGTCCGCGGCTGGGATCGGATGGGATTTGGTAATTCTTGCGGCAATAAGATTAGAATAGGAAGACAAGGAATTCTTACAATTGGAAAAAAGAAAGAGAAAGTTATTTCGGTTGTCATCAACCCGAGAACATTGCTAAATGTAGATGTTGTCGTTTCGAAGAGAATATGTGATGTGCAGAAAAATTACTGGACAGCAACGTGAAATATATCTCTTGACGCACAGGCATAATGTATATATATATATATATATATATATATATATATATATATATATATATATATATATACAGACAGAGAGAGAGAGATAGATAGATAGATAGATAGATAGATAGATATAGACACATCTATATATGTCAGTGCGTGTGTCAGTGTCGGTGTGTATGCGTGTGCATTTATGTTAGTAGGTATGTATTCATAGATATATCTGTGTGCGTATGTATGTAAGTAGACATGTATATGTATAAAAAAGAGAACGTTGTATATATAAACTTCTTTTTCATATGCATATACATGTCTACGTACACACACATAGATATAGGCCTATACACATTTCAAACTAAACATGTTGCAGTAACTATAAAAAGAATTTCGTACATGCAGGAAGGTAAAATTACCAGAGGGGCTATAGTGATCTAGAATGAATTCGTATAGATTAATACATACATATATATATATATATGTGTGTGTGTGTGTATGCGTGTGTGTATGTGTGTATACGTTTTGTGTGTCTGCGTGTATAGGCAGATAAATCTCGCACACACAAACATAAATATATATATATATATATATATATATATATATATATATATATATATATATATATATATATATATATATATATATATAATTTAGTGCTGAAAATACATGTATTTATAAAAAATGAATTACCCGGAGAAATCAGTTTTGCACTTCAAACTTCTTGACTGGGCTTTAATGACACATAATATATCTGTAAATAAATGCACAGATCCATATGTTAGTATATATATATATATATATATATATATATATATATATATATATATATATATATATATATATATATATATATATATAGTAATTTATAAAATATATATGGCGATTAAGCTACACTGAATATTCTGCGTTTCATCCAACTATAGGATTCGTCAGGCTTATGCGCGAATTCTGTCGTTGCTTCTTGTTTTTATATATGTTGAGGATTTCTAGTTGGCCAATCAGCTTTTTAGTATCCACTGCGCCCCTTCCTATCAGCCAATGGGCATGCATTTTATCAAACAAAGGATCTGTTTTAAAACTAGGTTAGTGGTTTTAGGTGGCCGTTCTCCTTTTTTTTAATACATATAAATATACCTATGTGTACACAATAATGCACATACATATGCATATATACATATATATACATATATGTGTGTGATCGTTTATGTATATTCATGTTTATTTAATTTATTTATTTGTTTGTTTTCTATTGTTATTGTTAGTTTTAAAGCTATTTTGTATCGCTATCCTAGAGTAAGTTTATTTTGTGAACACAGTTGTTTGCTATTTCCCGCCTACAGTTTAATAGATTTTGAGGTTCTTTAAAGTACAGGATAGAAAATTTTTCATGGAGGCATAATTTACATGGGTCGTCTAAATGTCTGCATGTGGTAGCTTGTCTCATTATTTTCCATTCGACTACCGGCAAATGTCCGCTTTCTTTGAGTTCCCAATATTTATTCGCTAGTGTTGTTTTTATACGGTGTTATTTATTTTTGAATGTGCTTTTGTGGTCATAGTATCGGGTTTTGAAATCTAAGGAAGTCATGCCTATGTAATATTTCTTGTTATTCGAGTTTTCTTTCGCAAATATTGTTGCTTGATAAACTACGCTTTTTGTTAGACGTTTATTTTGGACTGTAGTCGAATGGAAAATAATGAGACAAGCTACCACATGCAGACATTTAGACGACCCATGTAAATTATGCCTCCATGAAAAATTTTCTATCCTGTACTTTAAAGAACCTCAAAATCTATTAAACTGTAGGCGGGAAATAGCAAACAACTGTGTTCACAAAATAAACTTACTCTAGGATAGCGATACAAAATAGCTTTAAAACTAACAATAACAATAGAAAACAAACAAATAAATAAATTAAATAAACATGAATATACATAAACGATCACACACATATATGTATATATATGTATATATGTATATGTATGTGCATTATTGTGTACACATAGCTATATTTATATGTATTAAAAAAAAGGAGAACGGCCACCTAAAACCACTAACCTAGTTTTAAAACAGATCCTTTGTTTGATAAAATGCATGCCCATTGGCTGATAGGAAGGGGCGCGGTGGATACTAAAAAGCTGATTGGCCAACTAGAAATCCTCAACATATATAAAAACAAGAAGCAACGACAGAATTCGCGCATAAGCCTGACGAATCCTATAGTTGGATGAAACGCAGAATATTCAGTGTAGCTTAATCGCCATATATATTTTATAAATTACTAACTAGCTCTACCTACGTATTGAGCACTTTTGAAGTAAATACTTAAAGTTTACGCATAAATCTATACTTTCGTATATTAAATTTATGTGAATAAATGAAGTAGTTATATACATATATATATATATATATATGTATATATATATATATATAGAGAGAGAGAGAGAGAGATTGAGAGAGAGAAAGGGAGAATGTGGAAGACATAAATATATTTTATTATACATATATAAAATAAAATACATTTACGTGTTATATATATATATATATATATATATATATATATATATATATATATATATATATATATATAAGGAGAGGAGAACGTACAGTACGTGTGTGTAAAAATTCAGATAATTCCGAATTTGTGAATTTTTTAGAAACGATTTTAAACGTCGGAGTATAAATAATTACCAAATTGTGTTGGTCTGGATAAATAAAATCAGTATTTTCGGTATATAATATTGATACTTCCCATTGGAAATTAATGTATACAAGCTTTGCTTGGAATTTGATTAATAGTTTTTATATACCAACTTATTCTTCACTAAATTTCTGTTCCTTCTGAAGAATCATTAACTCTAAGCTTTAAATTTTAGAAATTTCATAAAAGCAAAATAATGCAATCGTTTCTTTTATCAAACGTATATTTATCTGTTAAAACTGATTAATACTTTTATATTTCAGAAATAAAAGAAATGAGCTGCATAAAATAACATAATACTTAACGGATATAGATGTAAATATAATTCTCCTTTTAATTTTTCGACGATCGTATGGCTTTTAGCAAAAATGTAAGTTAAAACGTTTGATAAACTGTACTTCTTACAAGCAAGATTACTAATAAAATACACGAGGACATAAAAGTTCCACCGACAAAATAAACCATGACAATCATTTGTTAATTTTCTGGGTAAGGGCATATAATGATAAAATAAACTTAAGACATGTGGCCAATTTCCTGTTGTAAATTGATAGATAATCGTCCATCTCTGATTTCCTGTTTAAAAGAAACATATTCGAGAAATACTGGCTGATAAGAAAAGAACAATAGAGATCGGAAAAAAAAGGTTGAGCAAACGGCATTTTGGCAGCAGATCGACTGAAAAACCTCGGAAAACGAGTCGAGTTAGTTTTAACTGGGATATTGAACGTGATTGATCGGAGGTTTCGCCCAGATCTAGAACGGAGACTCATGACTCACACATTGTATATAATATCTGTATATGTATCCGTGCTATATCTGATAATGTATACATATTGTGAACTTTGCTTCGCACCAACGGCTGTATAGCGTCAATGAGAAAAGCAAAAATAAGAATGACCGCGTCATACAGTTGTATATTTCTGCATATCCTATCCGTGTTACTGTGACCTTAGATGTGGATATCAAGAAAAGCGTCTATCCTTGTCACTACGTGCATGGGAAGCGCCTGTGTGGTGCAAGGTTTCTTCGGGTATGCAACACATACAATAAAGCAGTGCATTAACATCGACCTGTTTTGCGTACAGGCAAACAAAATACTTGCAACCGATATGTCGTCTTCTTTTCTCACTATCAAAGTTCATCTTCCGTCGAAAGAAGGCACAAAAATAAGTCATGTATTTGATAGAACGTTCTTTGCATTTTAAAGTTTCCGAGGTTATTTTTTTTTATTCCTACATTATACTAAGGTCGTGTTTCTTCCTTTTTCTTACATAAGTCACCACTTATCAAGGCCTGGAAGCCACTCGAGAGTAAAGGTTAATGAGTTTACAGAGCAATATTGTAGTAATCGCAAGTAGTAAAAATTTGGTAAATTGGATTACTTAAGGGAGCCGGTTCATCAAGAATTCAAATTAGCCATTTTAGTTCGAAAGGTACCCCTTGGATAGCAATCGGAATTTTCCCAGAAAATTCGTTCTGTTACTTTTTTAATCCTATCATGTTTAATACTTGTGCAAAATTTCAAAACAATTCCAAGTCGTAGCTATTGAGAAAAATGCGAACAGACGAACGGACAAGGGTGAATTTACAGGTCCACCCTCCTTTTGTCGGGGAACCAAAAAACTCTCCTAAATTAAACTTCGGCTAACAGCAATCATAACATTCCTCCAGAGAAAAGCAAAACACTTGATTTTGGCAAATATCGTTTTTGCAACATATTTTTTTACCAGTTTCATAAATCTGTTTTGCGGTCTACCATTTGTAATAGCATTAACACTCCGCATTAACAGAATAAATACGGAATGATAAAAAAATCGATTCAATACTGATTTTTAGTATAATCGATATTCTTTTGCACTTGATTCCACTCAGATGTGTTTGTGATTTTTATGTTTTTCCTAACTTTTTTATTGACAAACCATTGAATCGGTCGATGCATCTGTTCATTCTCAAGAGACAATGGATACGCCCTGTAATGGTTACTTCGGTGATCTAACGGTAATCGGTGTGTGAACGTGATTATGTCACACTGTTTGTCTGTCTGTCTGTTTTCCTGTCTCACTCCCTCTCTCTCCCCCTTCTCTCTCTCTCTGCATTATATATATATATATATATATATATATATATATATAAGTAATGAAATCAAAAGGATGTAGTGTTTACCTGATATACACAATATAATCAATCTAATATAAATACCATATATAAAGTGTTCATATATAGATAATTTAATCCCGACTAATAATAATACGCAATAGAGAGTAGAGTTTATTATAAGAGGGAATAGACAGCAGAGTTTATTATATGAGAAACTAGAGTAGAACTTATTATAAGAGAAAAAAAATTAAAACTTTAAACATAAGAGCAACATTAAAATCGCAGATAACAGACACCTCTATGATTCAAAACACGTGCATACATGCAGTGGAAATAGCTTCAAAATAATGTCAATCTTCCAAACAGACAATTACTTTTATTTACTTACACAGAAAAAAAAAACATTTCATAACAAGATTCACTCCCGAATTAAACAGAGCTCAATATCAATGCACAAACAAATTAAATGCAAAACACACTCGCATGCACGTCCATACATATGTACACCCTCACACCTAAATCAGAACCGATACATTAAAAAAAAAACACGCACACACAACCACACACAGGAACAACACCCCTACCTTTAGTATAACACATTAAACAATACCAACTTACTTCGAAACCTACAACACTAAAATCTACGGTGAACCACAGTGTAGTATCTGTTCCAACACTGCGCCCACCCCTCCTACCCTCAGTCAGTGGAGGAGAAATCCTTCATGACTGAGATAATGCTCATCCTTAAACTTGTGCCTTCCCAGGTGTCCCCTGCCTTCTTGGAAGCGAGATCTTCCCAACACTAAAAAGCGATCCTGAATCTGGCCCTACCCACATGGGGAGACAAACAAAAATCCCCTATGTCTATTTATAAATAAGCCTTTTTATTTAAACAAACATAATATCATGAATGCCCATCCAACTAAGATTAAAACGAAATCACAATAGAAAGAAACTAAAATCTAAAAATCCCAAAAAATCAAAATCACAATCAAATGAAAACATCTCTACCGATTACCCCTGTTTCAGAGAAGCCAGTTTCCCCCACCCCACCACCACCACACACATTACAAACGAACTTGTATCACATTTACTTTCTTAGAAAAGCAAATAAATTTATAATGTTATAAAACTATTAGACATATACATTCTACAAACAAATACAAGGAAAAACACAGACATACACAAACACACACACACACACACACACACACACTCCCCTACGCACATACTTGATCCAGTACCAACGCGGCCTTCACTTCCACCAAAGTAATAAAAAAATAAATAAAAAGTAGTAAAAGGAGAAAAGAGCGGGAAAAGCAAACGACAGGAATGACCATAGTCTGACTCCAATAAGAAGAGTAGGAGTGGAACACACCCGTGAAGACATTTAGAATTATTTACAGACATTTCCACCGCTCGGGAAACATGTAACCAAAATGGACTGCGAAAATGCTTTTATACATTCTGAACACATTTTAAATATATAGTTTAAATATTTTACACTTTGAACAATTTCTGAAGAGGACGCTATACAGAACGTCTGAAACGCGTAAAAAACTATTTCAATGATTTAAAAACATTATTACAATTATCTAAATATGATACATTTTTATATGAAAAATCAAAACACGGAATAATAAAATAATGTTAAAAAAATACATGGCAATTGTTGGTGACCTTTCTTATTTAAATATAATTTTTTATCTCGTTGGAATCTCTCAACCAATTTTATATAATCATATATATATATATATACATATATATATATATATATATACATACATACATACACACACACACACACACACACATATATATATATATATATATATATATATATATATATATATATGTATGTATATATTGAAAGATAGATAGATAGATTGCTAGATAGATAATAACCAGTTTGGAACCTCAAAAACGTCCAAAGCATGGCAATATACTGTGACTCTCTTCAATCTTATAAGACAATGGATACCATCTGAAAGAGTAGCTGCGCGTGTAATTGTTAAGCAAGGGTTTCGTAATCTATAACCCCATCTCTCTTGAATTCGCACTGTCCAGTAGCAAAAAGAATTTAGGATGAGTGTAAACAATGCCTAAATAAGCGGATAGCGCATACAGCACTGGGAAATCCTCAAATGGTCACCCATTTTACTACTTACAACGCTCGACGTTGCTTAACTGTGGTGATCTTACGGAAACCGGCGTGTTAGTGTGATTAATTGACAATTGTGATGTTATTATCCTGAGTTTTCATTATTTAAACCCCTCAACCTAACGTTCAGTGGCAACATGAATTGGAACAAATATATAAAGGACATTGCCATACTCACGCATGGCATTGTCTTAGATTTCAACACAGTCACCATTCTAATGTTCACATTTTCATCGGTGCGTCAGCTATTAGTTCCTCTCTATTTTACAATGTCAAAAACTCTCCAATTTAAAAGGCCCCACACTGTCAAACAAGCTCCAGTCTCTATCTAATCGCCGCTATGTTGCATCCCTTTCGCTCTTTTATGAATAATGGAATCCCTCCTGGCGCACTTGTTGCACATATGCCCCATCAACATAAATATCGCCGACTACTCCGAAAAGTAGCAAAATAATACGCCTTCAGTGTATAGTTATCCTGATTTCGGAGAATCTTTTTTATCTCATAGTTTTTTTTTTCTCTTCGAAATGCCCAATATCTGTTCCTCATGCATGAAATGTTGCATCCCTCTGCCTGGTCTACAAGTATTTTAATACTAGATGCTCCGACGAACTACAAGCCCGTGTATACCTCTGACAACCCCGATAAGCAGTTAAATTCCATCCATACACAGTAGAAATCCCTAGATTCCAGAAAGCCTTCTTCTGTTATGGTTTCTTCCCTCGGACGGATAGACTTTATAATTTCCTTCTGGGTCCCTGTTTCCCTAACTGTACTGACATGCAGAAGTTAAAGTGTAATGTAAAGATGCATTTTGCTTCTCAAAGCTCTACATAGAATTCCTGCTAATGATGTCCAAGATAGAAGCCCTCTATATAAAAGTGATGTTGTGCCTTTTTGGGGGTGAAAATGCAATAAAAAATGTTTGCTACTTCCACGACAGTATAAGTACGCAGAAGCTTAAATGTAATGTGCAAGGACATCTTCCTTCACAACTCCCCACTTAGAATGTACTTGTAGGAATGCTCCCTAATTCACAAAAAACCGCTTAATTCTCAATCGCTATAGGCCTTGCTTGGAGTAAATATGAGTAAAAACATACCTTCTTTGACCCGACTATCTATACATTCGTTTGTCAAGTGTTTGTATTCGAGAGGCGTGTAATAAGTAATGCCTCTGACCACTTCCAGGTGTCTGATCTAGCTGAAATTTTGCATGTGGAATGATTTATATCTTTTCAGGTTATGTGGCAAATTACAGCTCTGAACTATTTGTGGTTTCTGTTTTACAGGTGTTTCAATTGAGTCAGGGGTGAAATACAGCCTGTTGAATGTCGAGCAGTGATCCGGTTTTTGTATTTGAAAGAGCGCACTTTGGATGAAATGAAAGAAACTTATGGTGATAATCCCCCATCATATGACCTTGTAAAACGCTGGTATCGTGAATTCAAACATTGCCGGAACTCTGTGAAAACAGCTCCTAGACCTGGTCGCCCCCATTCTACCATTGATGAGGCATCTGTCCGTCAAGTTGAGGCTGCCATTTTGGATGATCGGCGCATTACTATTCGCCAAATAGCCCAAGATGTCAAGATTAGTACAGGTTCTGTAGAAAACTATCGTTCATGACCATTTGCATATGAATAAGAGGTCTGCCAGATGGATTCCCAGCTTGCTCGCACCATTCCAGAAGCGAGAACGCGTCGAGTGCTCGATGATGAAGTTGGAGATATGCCAAGAAGATGAGTCAAAGTTTTTCAAAAGACTGATTACACAGGATGAAATCTGGGTCCATCACTATGATCCAGAGACCAAAGCCCAGTCAATGCAGTGGAAGCACTTGGACTCACCACCTCTAAAGAAGCAAGGGTGCAGCCCTCCGCTGGCAAGGTCATGCTCACAGTCTTCTGGGACCAGGACGGAGTAGTGATGACAGACTTTCTGGCAAAGGGTACCACAATTACAGGAGCCTATTATGCTTCACTTTTGAGGAAATTAAGGGAAGCTATCAAAATCAAGAAGCGGGGCAAGATCAGCAAAGGTACCCTCCTCCTGCAGGACAACGCTCCGGTCCACAACTCGCATGTCGCCAGATTAGATGCACGGGCCTGTGGTTATGAAATGCAACCCCATCCTCCCTACTCGCCTGACCTTGCGCCCTCTGACTTTCACCTCTTTCCAGCCATGAAGTTGTTTTTTGAAAGGAAAGCGTTTCCCAGGTGATGCATCCTTGGTTTCTGACGTCACGTCGTAGTTGGAGGACCAACCTGGGGTGTTCTACAAACAAGGTCTCCAGATCTGCATCAAACGATGGGAGAAATGCATAACTCTTTGTGGTTCCTATGTAGATAAAAATTAATAACTGTGCCCTTTCGCTGCTCTACTGCTATGGAAAGTGGGTCAGGGGCATTATTTATTGCACGCCCCTCGTATAAATGAAACGGAAGTTATCGGAATTCGAATTAATAAAACTTATAAACCAATGTAATAGTAATAAGAAACCTTTTTTATGGAAAAACATTGATTTTCATAGTTTTATTATAATGCTTGATATTTTTAATCATATGTCATACATTCTATAACATAAATCTCACCTGTCTGTTTAAATGTATGTATGTATGTATGTATGTATGTATGTATGTATGTATGTATGTGTGTGTGTTGGGGTGGAAAGGGCTCCCATAAGCCGTGGTGAAGGCAACCTTTCTGGGAGAAGCAAATCTCAGATTTAAAAAAAACATAAAGCGGGAGACCGGTACCCGCATTAAGCTGATCTGCAGTTTAACTTGTTGCTGGCTATCTTGCTCTTGCTTGTTGCTGGACCTACACATTTTGAACCGAGAGAGAGAGACTTAGCTGTCGTACAAAGCTAAGACTCTGTAATATCATCTGTGTATGGATACTCCCTTAGACATTTGTCTATTAAAATGGTCCTGTGGCGATGGAAGTAATTTTTGGGCTCATGGACTTTAAGTATCTGAGGGAGGTGCACTCGTCTGACAAGACCTTGCAATCATGATGCATGTATGTATGTATGTATGTATGTATGTATGTATGTATGTATGTCTAAAACTTTTGACAGAGGCAAAGAATTTTCAAAAAATCGGTAGCGTTTTGAAGTCGGCCCTTCCGACGACAAATATCGTAGAATTGGCCATAAACATTAATTCGTTCACCTTTATCTTGCCACTTTTCTACAAGAATAGGTCGCTTTTTGCACCGATATTTTCGAAAGTCGAACCCTCTTTTCGATTGATTAGCCTTAATTTAAACCTACGTCACATCCGGTTTGGCGATGGGTGCAACAGCAAAGACGTCACATTTTTTGTTTTCACCTTCTTTTCATCCTTCGCGATATGGGTTCGAGCATGTCTACTACCACTTTTTGTTTTTTTGCTCAACACACGTCGGGCACCCAGGCTAGTCCTATAATACGTCCCAAAGTAATTTGAAAGCTGTAGCCTTATTTTATCAGCATTATTTACATATAGCGGTGGGGTTACATAAGATCTTAATTGTTAAAAAATACATTATGTATCATTTGATCTCGTATAGGTATTTCGATTCGTTTTATATAACTTAAACATTTAAACATTAACACCACTGATTTCCAACACAAATGTTGAAAGACTCTTTCATATGTAATATATTGATGTTCTCATTCTGTAAATGTTCAGCGTAAATGGAGACGCCCGGATATTGTATCTCTCGTTACAACTGCAAAATTATCTATATAAGCAAGAAGTGACGGCCGGCGTAAATTACGCTTAGATATGATATTATAATTCTTGCAGATTTCCTATATATTATCATATAGTTTATATTCTATCGAATCTTATATATTATAAAGTTGCGTTTTTCGATGGAACTTTCTTGATAAACTTTTTTTTTTATAAAAAATAGATTACTGAGTGCCATATGCTATAATCGAAACAAAACCATAACTTATAACGAATCCTTTGTAAAATTATTGTTAAAAAAAAAATGACTTGAGTGCCATTTACTATAATCGAAACCGTAATCAAAATCATTAAAGAATTATTTTAAAAATTATTTATTACAAGAAAGTGAAAGTCATAACAATCAATCAACAGTCACTCGGAAGCGAATAGATGTAAGCCTGACAAACGCTAAATAACACACACGCTAACGTATTAATATTTTTTTTAACATGGGTGTCACCACTTATCAAGGCCCAGAGGCCACTCAAGGATAAGGGTTAATAGGTATACATTAGTCATTGTGATTTTAGCATAGTAAACAGTGGGAATTTTGTAACTTGGATTACTTAGGGGGACGATTCAATTAGAACTTGTTTACATTGGACTTTTTCTTTTTTTTTGCATAGGTATCAACACATTATCAAGGCCAAGAGGCCCCTCAAGGATAAGGGTTAAAGAGTGACAGTAGAAATTGGACAATATAATAATCATTAGTAATGAAAATTTGTTAAATTTGATAACTTATATGGAACGGATCATCAAGAACTTATTTACGTTAGACTTGAAGACAACCATATTGTAGTCAGCCGGAAAGCAAGAAAACGGAAGACAATTCCACAGGCGTGCAGTTCTAATAAAAAAGCTTTGTTCATGGAATCAACGTTTAGGTTTAGGCACAGATAAAGAGTGGGGGGGAATTATTGATAGTGTTTACAGCTAGACGAGTGTTTCTTGTGAAAGTTTGGCGAGGGGGGATCCATAGATTGAAGCTCAGTCGAACACTTTCCATGAAAATAACGATACATCAGAGACAAACTCGCAACATCTCTTCTGTGAGATAGAGGTTGCAAGGAAGAGAAAAGGACATCTCGTACGAGGCTACGAAGTCTATTTTGAACTCTATCAAGGCAGGACAAGTCCTTTCTAGCAGCTCCGTCCCAGATGTGGCAACAGTATTCGATCCTTGGACGTACCTGGCTCTTATATAAATAGAGAATTGCATCAGCAGTGAGATATCTACTGGATCGATAGAAAGATCCCACCATTTTTCCAGCGGCCTTGGCAACACATTTGATGTACGTGTTCCATTTAAGATCAGGAGTAATGGTCAAGCCCAGAAGCTTATCAAAGCTTGAGGCCTCCTGAAGGCGAGAGCCATTCATTTCAATTGATGCCAGATGGGGATCAGAATGTTGATGATGTAAAGAGAGGAGCTTGGTTTTAGATGCATTAAAAGTAACCAGCCACTCCTTTCCCCATGGTACTACATGCTCAAGATCAGAGTAGAGAGAATTGGAGAGAACTTGGTCGTTTACTGTCTTAGATGTGCTACCATAAATGGTAGTGTCGTCAGCATAAATGTCTACAAATGATGTAAGGATGTGATTTTGAAGATCATTAATGTAGATCAGGAAAAGAGTTGGACCCAGGATGGACCCCTGAGGGACACCGGCATTAACACTGTGGGCTTCTGATTTTTGCCCCTTAACTACTACTCTTATGAACCTATCAGAAAGAAATGATTTAATAATTGAGAAGACATTTCCAGCTATACCATAGCTAGAGATCTTATGAAGTAAACCTTTATGCCATACCCTATCAAAGGCTTTAGATATGTCAAGAGCAATTGCCCTAGAAAGGTTGCCTCCGTCGAGAGATTTGCTAATCCTATGAGATATAACTATAAGCACATCTGCTGTAGATCTAGCAGAACGGAAACAATATTGAGTGTCACTAAGAAGGTTATTTTTGTTGAGATGGTTGATTACTTCTGTATTTTAACAGATTCCAGCAACTTTCTCATGACGCACAGGAGACTTATTGGCCTGTACTGAGAGGGGGATGAGCGATCACCTTAATTCTTAAATACAGGGCATACTGATGAAATTTTCCAGGGAGATGGGAAACTATTCTCCTTAAGACAACGTTTAAATTGTTTTGTAAGTATGGGCGCTAGTTCTGGTTGAAGTTTTTTGAGTACTATAATTGGAATACCGTCCGGGCCAGTGTCTTTACTGGAATTAAGGTTTTTGATTAGCTTGGCAACATCACGTACAGATATACGTATATCACATAGTGTGTTTTCAGATACAGGAGGAAATATTGGGGGTTGGTGGCCTTGATCGCAAAAGGTAGAATTAGCTGCAAAGTTCTTGACAAAGAGTTTGGCTTTGTCTGATGCTGACGAGCTTACCTCAGGTCCATTGATAATAGTTGGGATGGAGCACACGCTTCTGTTCAGAATTCTGTTTGCTATTTGCCAAAACTGGTGGGCACCAAACCGCTGCTCAGCTATTTTGGGCTTAACAGATTGAGCATACAACCATCTTGCGTTCTTTATTACTTTCTTACAATGGTTGCTGGCAGTCCTGAAAGCGGCTTTAGTTTCCATACATCTATTACGTTGGAAACAGTGGAAAAAGTGATTTTTGTGCGCAATGGCAGCAGCACATTCTGGAGAGAACCATGGCTGGCTGTTAGGTTTTTGCTGAAACTTTTTAGAGGGTATGAAACGACCAATACCTACAATTAACCATTCCGTCAGGTCTAATACTATAGAGGACACATCCTTTTTAAATATGGAATGCAGATGTAGATCAGTTATAAATGTCCGGAAGCTATCCCAGTCAGCCTTAGTGTATCGATATACTGTACGATGGATAGGTACGTCTGGGGACTTATTACATTTCATTTTTATCTTAATTGATACAACAGAGTGGTCGGAAGATCCAAGAGGCGACAGAACAGAAACTGAACATAGTTCAGGGCAAGTTGTGAGAAAAAGGTCTAGTAGGCTCGCATACTGGCCGTCATTGTCGGGCACACGGGTGGGTTCCTGAACAATCTGAGTGAGGTCATAGGCAATGGAGAAATCATGACAGAACCTCCCCTCATCATCGGTCTTGTTTGAGTGGGTCAACCATTCGACGTTGTGAACATTGAAGTCTCCACATACGTGAATGTTAGCTGAAGGATAAGCAGATAGGACTTGGTCAATTTTTTCAGATATGCTTTTAAAGATAGTAACTCCGCTGTTATGGGGGCGATAGAGAGTAAATAAAAATGTAGTAGTGTGAGCTAAAGCAACCCGGAAGCACATATAGGTTAAGTTAGGATCTTCCCTGGAGATGTCCCTCACACATGGAAAGCTATCTTTAATATAGGCACATATTCCATGCCCATGGCGATCTTGGGGGGTCAGATTTAGAAGTTAAGTTAGAGTATCCTTTAATTGCGAACTCTTCTAGGGAAATAGCCTGTCCAATGCCAGTTTCACTTAAAAATAAAAGGTCTGGTTTAGTCTCTTGTAATTGGGTTTCAACCTCTGGAAGGTTAGAACGTAGACCCCTGATGTTGGAGAAGGAGACATGGTCGTAGGGGTCTACGTTGGAAGTTGGAGAACCGGGTTTAATCGTGTATTTTTTCTTGAAACTTGTAATGATGAAATTTTGAAATTTGTGGAATAGGTCGTCAGATTTACTTAGAGCAGGATAGAGAGGAGAAATGTAGAGAGAAAAAGAAACGAAGAATATTTTTTTTATTTGTAGCTAATGATAAGGTAAAGCCGAAACAATTACCCACTAGTATGGCATCGAGAAGCCCCACCAGAAGCTACTGCATGGTCCAGAATCCATTCACCAAATGGCAATACAGCAGCCCCAGTACTTTGCACCTGTTGATAGGACAGCCTCCTTAGTGGTTAATCTAAGGTTTGGGTCCCTGACTATCAGGCGGATAACGTCAGCCCAGACAAAACGTTTACCTCCAGCACCCTTACTAGTGACATGGCTACAAGGATAGACATAGAAACAGAAAATTTCCGCCATCTCAGCCAACTGTTCGCACAAAATACTGCCAACCTAGAATATATCATATATATAATATCAGGATCTGTGGAAATTAAACAGGGGACTCATTCATCTGTAATATATTGATGTTGCAATTTTGTAGATGTTCAGTATAAATGGAGACGCTCTGATATTATTGTAGCTTTTTTGTTAAAACTGTAAAAGTATTTACCTAAGCTAGTAGGAACGCCCGGCAAAACTACTCGTTATTATGATATTTTAATTCTTTCAGATCTCGTACATATTATTATACAGTTAATATTATATCGGTTTTTATATATATATATATTATAAATTGCGATTTCAAATATTAAAAAAATATATCCATATGAATATGTATATATATATATATATATATATATATATATATATATAGCTTTACTTCCGTCAGTCTTAATTGAAACCGAAACCAAAACTTATGAAGAAATCTTGATAAAATATTTATATATATATATATATATATATATATATATATATATATATATATATATATAAAAGAAAAAAATACATGGCTTGAGTGTCATCAGCTATAATCGAATCCGAAACCAAAACTCATGAATAATTCTTGGTAAAAGTATTTATGACAAGAAATGAAAGTAAACAACAATTAAACGACCCGGATTATAGGGTGACACAGAAAATAAAACCCACGCTATCGCCTTAATGTATGGATGTTTCTCGTTATCCTTTGTCGACGATAGGAATTATTTCTCGTATTATACGTGAAATCGAATAGCAATAGCTGAGATGTATTACGGTATTCATTACATTACTTCTCTTCAAGCACATACCCTTTTATTGGGTGCTGTCTCTATGGAGGTTCCGTGTCAAAGAACTGAATTCATTATTTTCAAAGCATGGTTGAGTGTAAGCAAATTTGAACAAGAGGTTAAAGAGAAAAGCTTGCGGGCACCATGCTAATTTCCAACGTTAATATAGATAGCTACTGGAGAAACGGATTTTTAGACGATGAAAATCTATCTCAGGAAATCGGCTAATTTGTTTCCACGATTCTTCCAGCAAATCTTTAAAACTATTTATTTCACTTCCGTGGGCTCGTCCGCTCTGTATTTCGATTTCCCTTCCACTTCAATTTTCCCCATGTCTCAGGTCAGCTTTCAAGTGGGGGGGGGCGATGGCGTCGTTGTCGTCGACGTCGTCAGATATAATACGGAAGACTCGAAAAATCACAATTGCCCTCAAAACGCAAGTAATTAAATCGTTGAGCGCTGCGAAGAAGTTTGAGCCGGAATAACACGATGATGTGGAAAATTCAAAAATAGAAGCGTTACGTTGATCTGCTATCCGCGGAGAGAAAATAATTATCGTTTTTCTCACATTATAAATTGAAACGATCGTTGTTAAGCGTGCGGACGATGAAAGTGGAAGAGTCACGACTTTGATATGATTAGCGAAGGTAAAGGTGTCAGAAACAACCAATTCAAATAAGAAAAGAAAAGTAGAATTGTCTAAAAGAAAGGACAGAAAATAAATAGTCTCCACTATCACATGAAAGGAACTTTGTCTGTCTGTGTCTCTATGTGTGAGTTTGCTCCATATGAACTCGAAAACGGCTAGGTCGATTTTTACGAACGTACTTTATGCACCTGGAAGTGTTCTCCGGATTTGTATCGACATATCTTCGAAAAATATCGACAATCGGCTATAGCCATAATTCTATGAAAGAAAAGAACAGTCGATTTCGAGAAAGGTTAACACCTTACACAGCCTAACATCACACGTGCATTTTAAAAGTTTTATTACCACACAAGCCAAAAGGTCCGACATATAAAACCAATAGTAGATTTTTTGATACCGATAGAGGCACGTTCGAAATTAATGTTTCTGTTTAAAGCACAATTGAATCATGATACACGACTCTTTCTCTTTAAACCTAAATGCAAGTCATTATCACCGTACAAGCAGTAAGGACAGGCATAAAAAAATCAACAGTAGGTTCTTAGGTATGGTAGAAGGCCGTTCAGAATAATTGTTTCTGTTTAAAGCCCAATTGAACATGATGCGTGGTTTTTCATTTTAAACTTAAATGCAAGCTATTATCGCCGTGCACGCAGTAAGGCCAGACATATGAACTCAACAGTATCTTTTTTGATGTGACGGAGGTGCGTTCGAATTAATGATTCTGTTTAGAGCGCAATTGATGCATAACACTTGATTTTTGCCTTTAAAATGTTAAAGCCACACACACACACACGCGCGCGCGCGCACACACACACACACACATATATATATGTAAAAATATTTTTAACCTTTGTATATCTAATTTTAAATAAATAAGAATGTAAAAATATTAAATACTAATCATAGTGGGGGTGATAAGTAGTTAAATGGATTAGTCCTAATCTTATAAATATAAGACTGATAAATTAAAAAATATATCTATTTTAAATGTAGAAATTGATCAAAAACACAGGTAAGAAATTCATTTTTATGGTATGAGAAGGTTAGTAATTGCAATTAAGAATAGGAAATTGGATCAAATGTTTGTAACATGTCTTCTTCCTAAGATTAAGGGAGGTGGTGTTTGATCAACACTGCTGGGGAGCCATGATGTAATACTGTTTTGTTTTTAAATCCCCGAAACAGTGTTTCATGGTAAACAACTGATGATCCCTTGAAAAATAAATTATTAGTACTATAGTAAATTCGAGAGCGAGTTGATGCAGTGATTGTAGGCGATTAAATGACTTACTGACTTGACTAGGTGATTTTATAATGAATGATAAAAATATTTTTTGTATAGTTTTAAAGGTTAAAATCTTCAAAGACTATATATATATACTTTTATAAAATCACCAGTAGGTTCTCTACAGTACAATGTAGACTACGATATATTGTGTAGTAAGAAATTTCGATGAGGCTTGATAAGCTTTCTTCCGTGGCACTGAGATGGGTTTCCAACTAGAGCAGTCAATCAATCGAATTGATTGAGGGAATGTCGATTTCACAGATTTTGATGACAATAAAAATATGGGAGTGTGAAATATTCGTTGATCATCATTCAATCCCGGGCAATGTCGGGTTTCACTGCTTGTTTTTATATAAAAGAAAGTTGTCTATGTTTATATGTTTACGTGTTCAGCTAAACAATTTTCCTTTAAATTGGTATTGTTTTAACCAGTGTAACTCCGGAAAAATAATATCTAATTTTTTTTTAAATCTTTCCATTATTGTTAGTACAATGACGGTGTCATTAAATTTTATCAAGAATCAAGCACCAAATTTAATGTTATCAGATGGGAAGGAAATAAGGATGCATTTTTCAAATTGCAATACGAAAACTTCAGATTTAATTTAACATTTCTTAGTCGTTTCCATTTCTCTATAAAGACAAAAAAGGGAAGGTAGTTTTAGTAGTACTCTCGAGTCATCCGTTATTGTATTTAATGATTTCAGTAGCAGCCAGAATGCCTGTTAATGTAATTCCCTTCTTCAGATGAAAAAAAAAGAATTCTCTGCTAGGTGAGAGTATATACGACATAACTACCTTAACACACCGGATCCCCTCAAATCACTGAAGTTAAGCAACATTAAACTTGTTCAGTTCTAACATTGGTGATTATTTGGTAATTGCAGGTGCTGAGTGCGCTTTCCACTTTATCTGGCATGGTTTCCAGCTAGTCTTGGGCATTTTCTTGCTACTGACTCTAAGCAATACCGTTTCAGCGAAGTGTTGTTAAGGATTGAGCAAATCTTTTTTCACAATTACTCGCGCAGCTACCTTTACATGGGTGTCCATTGTCTCTTGAGATTGAACGGAGGTATCACGAGTAAGAAATTTTAAACTATTAAGCATCTTATATTTAGTTCTATTTTTTTTAATAATCTCCTGCAACGAGGGGTAACCATGTTTGTACTAATTGAAGAGTGGCATAATACCCAAAAATATTTTTAACTGCTTTCTTTTTCTTTTTAACATATGTTCTCGATCTTTTTTTTTTGATTTAGTTTTAATAATTTGTTAATAAATGATTTTAGGTTTCAAGGTTCTTATATTTTCAAATAATTATTCATTACGTTTAAACTTGGTTGTTTTGCTTCACGGCATATTAATCTTCTTCTTTTTTTTTTTTTTGTTATCCCATGCAAAATCTGGTCATTTTGGTAGAACTTCGATTTCTTCATATTTCACTCATTTATTTATGGAGTTCGGTTTGGTTGTTTTTGGTTTATTAATCTTTAGTGATTTATTATTTTCGAGTCAGGTCGTTTTATTAATCGTTTCTATGCTTCAGTTGTTTTATTTATTTTATTCTAATATTTATTGATTGTGGTTGAATCAGTTTGTTTGTTGAAAAAAAACAGTGCTTTATTTTTTACCATGATGGAGATTTCGA
Source organism: Euprymna scolopes (assembly GCF_053919585.1). Taxonomy (NCBI): domain Eukaryota; kingdom Metazoa; phylum Mollusca; class Cephalopoda; order Sepiida; family Sepiolidae; genus Euprymna; species Euprymna scolopes. The sequence continues at coordinate 37,436,787 of NC_136506.1, read as the reverse complement.
AAAATAGAACAAACAAACAATCTAATCGTTGTTTGGTTCATTTTTCAGCCAGTAAGCCAGTATCTTCAGACAGTCTGATCTTATAGCACGACATGAGTTGAACATCTAAAGAATATTTGATTTACATTAATTTCCGCTGTTCCTTTCTTAGTAATGTTTTGAAGAAAAAATACAATTTGTTAAGCATGACTGCTTCAGAAAGGAAAATTAGCGAATTTTGGCATTAAAAACGCAAATCTGACAGTTCTGTGCAGAAATAAAGTGACGTCATTTGATATAGCCTAATATCATTATAATAATAAATGACCATTACAGAAATAATTTGAATATGGTAAGCGTAGTAATTCCGACGTCAACGGCTCTTTACCGAAAAAAAGCAATCAGTGAAACATTACGTAAAGTAGGGAATATTTTATAAAAACAAAGCAAAAAAGAAAAACATGTCTACCAACATATGCTGGACTAAAGAAGTAAATTGTAGGTTGGCTCCCACAATATGATTTTATTATTTGTTTTGAACTATGTAGTAAAATATTACTTTCTGGTTATATACTTTACGCCACACGCTAAGATCTTTACTTAACATGTATGCAACCGTAACCCTTTCATTTCTCATATTAAATATCTGACCCTGACATTCTAGCTTGATATATATATATATATATATATATATATATATATATATATATATATATATATATATATATTGCTCTTCTTTTATTGAGCTCTCTTAACAACCTCATTAAATTCATAAGTTATTACTCTTGAATACCTTTAACCAGGTATATGTATACATGTGTGTATGTACTTATCTTTGTATATATATATATATATATATATATATATATATATATATATATATATATATATATATGATGAAAATGATGGAAATAGTATTCCGACAAAATAGAGAAAATAAAAAGGAACAAACCGTATTATGTGTTCATCAATGTTTCGTCTTTATTTAGAGGAAGTCTCGAAATAAATACGAAACGTTGATGAACGCATAATACGGTTTGTTCCTTTTTATTTTCTCTCTCTATATATGTGTATATATATGTTTATATATATATATATATATGTATATGAATTAAAAATGTTGTGATTGTAAATCTATTCAAATTTTCAAAAGACATTATAGACATGTAAAGAAGGTATACAAAATTTTAATTATTTACAAGGAGTTCAGATAAACAAGAAAACCTTATTCAATGGAGTTTCAAATAATGCAATTCTTCTCATCCGCAGTTTTCAAAAAAATACAATAAGTTTTGCAGGTTTATGCATTAGAGGAAACTAACCATATGAAATATATCATATTTGTATCAAAATGTAATTTAGCAGTTAGAGATAATTTATAGGGAATCAATGAGATTGAGAAAGTAAGAAACGGGAAAAAGGAATAAAAATGTTATGATTAAAATCCAACGAGAAGGACAGTAAAACCCAGAACAGGAATAATGCGAAATGTATCACGTGAAAACACATTGTTAATCCATGAGAAAACGGAAATGTAAATATAAATGTCCAGGGTTAAATGAAACTTCCAGAAAAACGATAATATCGCGAAGAAGAGAAGAGTTATTTTCTCATATGAAACGTTTTTTAAATAAATAACAGATCAGGGAAATAGAGAATGATAAAATGGAGATTTTAAACATGTTCGGAAATAGAATGGTAAGAGAAAGAAAAAAATGAATAAGAGAGATAAGTAGAGGAGAAGAAGAAAGAATATAAAAATTTTCTGAATTCAAAATCCAATAAATATAAGATATGTTCAAATTATTAACAATATAATGTTGCCTATAATGTTACTCTTAACGTGGTCTGAAAAATGCCATTTCTCATGATCTCATTTATTTGAACATTTTCTTTTTAATAAAGATATTAAAATAATTCATCACAAAGAAAGTCTATGGGCCACTTGGAAAACAGAATCTTTCTTTAATATATTGCTGTTGTAAAAAAATGCGTAAATTTATATTTAATTAATTAAAATGCGTGTGGACATATTTTTAAATATATGTTGCGATTTTAAAAGGTTTGCATAGATTTATTTTTATTAATATAAAATATTGGTAACAAAATATTTACATATTATATATATATACATGTATATATATATGCATATATATATACATGTATATATACATATATATGTAGAGAGAGAGAGAGAGGGAGAGAGAGAAAGAGAGAGAGAGAACTTATACAAATGTCATTGTAGTACATTACACCACTGCATTTTTAAGTCAATAAATAATTGATTATTAGTAACTAAAAAAAATATTAATGTATAGGTAATAGAAAGGCGAAACACACACATTTACACGTATAGGCATACGTGGAATAGTGATAGAATTTGATGAATATAGCGATTTTAAATCTTACGTGCCGAAAGGCTCTGATTTTATGCGTGTATGATTGAACATAAGAAAAGGAAAAGAAATGAAAAAACTGAATCGATCAAAGAAGAGGAACATATGAAATAAAGCAAGTACGTCTAAAAACATCAGTGAATTAAAAGAGGAAACAGTACGATTAACCAAAGGGAAACCTTAAAAGATGAAATAAAAATTGTAGATAGAAATTACTCCTGCTTAATGACCTATTTATAAATAAGAAATAGTAAAAAAAAAATAAAGTAAAAACCTTCAGTTAAGTTTCCCGTTAGGCAATCTCTTAAAATAAAAACCAAAAATAGCAACATCTTCACATACAAGGAAAGATTAAAGGCATATATGTCATGAATCCATGTTTTCTTCATACATTCAGAGTGCAGAAATGTATCATTTGGAAGTAAATGTTAACAAAAAAGAGTGAATTTGAAAGTAACGGTTTTGTGATGAAGTGAATTTACCATTGATACAGACGACCGAAAGCTATTGGCTTGAATAGCTATTATCTTTTTTATCTTTTGTTCTCAATTCCAAAAACAATTAATGGGTTTTTACGTGCGATAGCCAACTCATTACGTTTGGCGAATGAGAATGATTACTTGTCTTTTGAAACTACAGAATTCATACTCCTAATAGAATGCCAAACTTGGAGTAAAAATAAGAGAAAAGAACCAAATGGATATAGACATGTAGCTAGTCATAGAGACAAAACCAGAACGTAAGCTCATCTTCGGTCGTTTTACCATGAAAACCGAAAACATATACTCAACGTTAAGCAATAGTAACGGCTAACTCACCCCGGAAGTTTCCTGCGCGCACACATATACATACACGTTCAAAACGACTGCATCGAAATAGAGACTACTACACTCGCTTTCACACATACTGCCTATTCCTTACACACGCATATTTACATTAACTAATGTATAGATATATATGCACCTCTTATCATCGTAGCTACTCATTCCCTGACTTTTCTTTATCAGCACATAAAGTGCATGATTTTTTTTAATGTAACACAATTGACTTTAAACAATATTTATACTCTTGTAAAATGTTCAATATAGAAATATGTATTTTATTCAGTTCCTCACATATAATTGAGTGCACAGTTCCCACACTGACACCGAACCGTGCATTTATTGGCTCAATAAACACACGACGGGCTTTATCCATAGAATTATCAATTTGTCCAATCAACTTTGGTTTTCTGATATTTACTCCTCCCACACAACTCATCATCCCTTACAGACTCCCCGCCTTCTTGGAATCTCTTATACCATTCAAAACTGATGCGCGATTAATGCAAGATGGTTTAAAAGCAGTCTGAAGCGTTCCATACGTTATTGTGTCATTTTCCCAGGTTAAAAACAGTGTTTTATTACTCAGGCTATGAGAAAAGAATATTGTTTTTACTCTCGAGTATATATCCGACACAGTTAGACACAGTTAATCCACCGAGAACCACATCACTCTATTTAAAAGTTTATAAGATATCAACGCATACACACTTGAGCCAAAACAGTGAGAAAATATGCTGTTGTCCTAGTCATATGTATTACATATCGTTCTTCTAAATTGCATTTTTTAAATTCCCCTGCTGTGATAATCAGGCTTTAGTAGAACGTATTTCAATCCCTGCCTTAGCTGTCCATTCAAACCTGAAATCACAAGAATTGGGTAGTTATCTTATATGTATATTAATGTGTGAATTTATAAGAGTCTACAAGAATTTATAATTCCTGAACAAAATGTCTGAAAACTTATTTCAGGAACCTCGTGTTTAGATTTTTTTTTTTTTTTTTTTGAAAGGTGCATTAAAACATTGTTACTGGAATTTAAGTTTTTATTGTTTTATTATACATGCCCACGTATAAAAATACGAGTACTTGTCACACATCGTCCCCTGTAGGCATAATCTTATTTAGTAACTTCTTAAGCCCAATTATGAGTATGCTTTGTCTAAGAAAACAATTAAATAAACAAACGCTAGACCCGCATAATATGTCGGCTATTCTGCAGGCAAGCAATGAGGACGACTCCAGCTACAAATGGAGCGACAAGGAACAGGAAAAATCTATCTAATTCCATCGTTGAAACAAATCAATATTTACAACATAAAATATAATGTTACCCAATAAACGAAGGGGAAATATATATTTATTTATTGATATTACTTGATACGAACGAGAAAAAAAATGAATTGAATAAAACAGGAATTGGAAGAAGCTATACAGGTTTACTTAGAATGAGAGAAGGGAGGGAGCTTGAGGAAAAGCCAAATATATTCGCATTTTTTCAATACGCAACAAGTGCAGTAAGCGTCGCTTCGAAGTATGCAATAATACAAAGATTTATTGAAAGAAACCAGAAAAAATCCGCGGGTAAGTTATTTATTATTTACTGTGTTACTAGGTGTATCAATAATCCTATTGCAACGTTTACGTAAACATATTAGAATAGATAATCTGTTATATGTATGTATATATGTATGTATATATATATATATATATATATATATATATATATATATATATATATATATATATATAAAAGTGAACGTGTCTGTCTGTCTGTCTGTCTGTGTGTCTGTGTGTCCGTCTGTCTGTGTACATTTCCCTACGCAATAACTCTGTCAATTTTTAGTCTATAGACTCGAAATTTGAAATACCGAGTACTGAGATGTGGGAAAATCGATGTGACGGGTGCCAGCCAGAAATGTGGCTGTTAAAGGGTCAAATTTCAACGATTTGACCTTTAAGAACTCTACCAAACTCCTCCGACAATTTTGGGTCTAGACACTTGAAATTTTAGATATAGGTTCCTTGAACCTTGATCTAACTTAATAAAGTGATTTGAGCCCGAAACTATAAATTTTAAGGGGTCATAATAGGGGTCAAAGTTTTAAAAAATTAACCGTTTTTTTGTTTTTTTGCTTTTTTTGCACAGCATTCACTTCCAAACACCCGAGCAACGCCGGGCACCCCTGCTAGTATATATATATATATATATATATATATATATATATATATATATATATATATATATATATATATATATATATATATATATAAACGCTTATACGGAAACGCTTTAAGGATAACATCAAAGATAATCTTAAAGCTCTCGGTATTGACGTGTTCAGTTGGGAAAGTGCTTCCAATGATCGTAAAAAGTGGCGCTCCTTGATCTATAATGGCTGTGATAGTTTTGAGAAGAGAAAATATGAGCATGCAAAAATGAAGCGTGATATCCGAAAGAAAAATCTGTCAGATATATCAGGTCTGTCGGAGGTATTTGTGTAGAACCACATCTGTGATTTATACAGTAAAATGACTTTATACGGAGCTGGCCTAGCTAGCCACAAGCGTTCACATGGAGTTCAATCTTTCTTTGATGGGGAAAACATTGCAGGGCACATATGTTCTGTTTGCTCTGTGGTCTGTAAATCGAATGGAGGCCTGAAGCGTCATATGAGCGTCCACAGTAGAGCAGCACCAGTTGGCATCCATCAATCTCAGTTTAAGTGTGACCTTTACAACAGACTGTGTAAAATCAGGGCTGGTGTAAAGAGCCACCTCCGTTCGCACAGAAAATAGGAATTGATGCATCTTGATCACATCTCCACATGAGTATATATGTGTATATAATTAAAAAAAAGGAAGATATTTCAAAAATACATGAAAATGATTGAGTAATCAACAATAAAGCAAGGGAAAGATGGTCTTCTACTGTCAAGAAATGATAATCACCATACCATATATATATATATATATATATATATATATATATATATTTATATATATTTATATATATATATATATATATATATATATATATATTTATATTAATAAAATAGACATTTTTTGTCTATTAATTCTATTTTCGATTCTTTCCAACTTCCGAATAACAGTTTCCTTCTGGCAGGACCTGACTGATGTAATTTCAATATTTATCATAAGTCCGAGTACATTCCAATCCTCCAGGATTCATCGTCAGGGATAAATTAATCTAACTGGTTTTGAGCAATTTACATACGGTTTTTTTTTTTAATCTTCATTGATTAATTATTTTATTCTTTATTTCCATTGGTTTAATTTAATAGCATCCTGAAATGAAATGATGAACCTTCAGCCAGTTCTCAGCAGAAGTGAAGAATGTTATTCGGAATAGAATCGGAAGGATCGAAAATAGAATTAATAGACAAAAAGGTCTCCTTTATTTAATGAAATATGCTATAGAGAAAAAATGCTGCTATATATATATATATATATATATATATATATATATATATATATGCCGTCATCGATATACAGTCCTGTTTCCTTGTATCACAACTCATCAGTGCCGTTAGATTAGCACCTCTCCCAAGCCGAGGATTGAATCTAGAACCACCGCGTTGATAATCAGCAGTTCTACCGATCGACCCACGGGAGAGGTGCCCCAAACAACCTCGCCAAATGTCTAATATAAATAACTTTCGCTTTGATCTGAGGTAGTATTATACTCTTTTCCTCACTAGTTCCCTATAGTAGGTTTTTATGGTTGTTTTTTCGTTTCAGCTGGCGACTTCATTTTCTTATTGAAAAGTTTCTTTATTTATTCATATATTTATTATTTTATTTTATTTATTCATTTAGTTATTTTATCCGTTCATTTGTTTCTAGTTTTCAGGTTCCTAATTTATTTATTTGTCTGTTTATTTCTAAGATGTATGTCCATAGTTTGAAATTAACAGTTAGTTGAACATTGGCGTATTTATATGATTTTAATTAAAGTGATATTTATATTTAATACTAACGACTAATGTTGGAGTAGTAAATGTTTTGGTTTCGATCTATCTAACTGATTATTATAATTGTAGTTTATCTTAACAATTGCACACAGAAACTAAAATTCCTAGAAGCCATACTAATTAAAAACGACTACATCCCCTTATTAACTGGATCTCATTTAATATCGGGACAAATATACTACTCGTATTCAACAACTAACAATAAATATATAACAAAATAAATAAAATATAAAAATCAAAATTAAAAATAAATAATTAACCCTCTCCCATCTTTCACCCACTGTTATAACCAATGTAAAAAATAGAACGAACTATATATATAGTAAATATTTAATTTGTTATTGTGTGTATTATACGTACTCTGGTCTGAAAAATAACCATAACAGTTGAGCTTGAAACTATGGCTATGAACAATATATATATATATATATATATATATATATATATATATATACATATATATATATATATAAAGTCCCTGTTAGAAGTATCTAAATTAATCAGGATATATATATATATATATATATATACATGTTTATTGTTATATAAACATGTTTACATCCCGCTGCTACAAACAGCCACTTGTTTCAATCAAACAACAGATATCATCAGGCAGCGATTGACTATTCAAATGTTCAATGAATAATCTAATAGATAATAATAGGTTATTCATTGAACATTTGAATAGTCAAGTCGCTGCCTGATAATATCTGTTGTTTGATTGAAACAAGTGGCTGTTTGTAGCAGCGGGATGTAAACATGTTTATATAACAATAAACAAGTATTATCAGTTCTTTTTATTGAGCACTATCTAACAACCTCGTTGAATTCACTAGTCCATTACTTTTGAATAAAAAAAAACCGAGCATATATATATATATATATATATATATATATATATATATATATATATATATATATATATATGGATAGAAGAGGAGAGCTAGAATAACGTTAATCGAAAATACGCAAATGTACTTCATTGTATTTTCAAATTAAAATTAACATAGAAATTGTTGAACTACGAATCTTTCGATCGAAACAGATTTGCATCATTACGTTCCGAATGTGACATGTCCTCATTAGTGTATTTTCAAGATTTATGAGTGAACCTTTCTATAACTGATCTCATACAGCGACAAGCAGAAAATCCTAATGCTATCACGAGCGGTGAATACATAAACGTTGTTCGCCTTATCGATTAAATTAATCGCGTTGTGGAGCAAAAACGCAGTTTATACTAGAGAATGGCCTTCTCAACATGATTCAATGTTTCTAAACTCCGAATTTACTAAACCGTATACAAATATATATAAATATATATATGTGTGTGTGTTTATATATATATATATATATATATATATATATATGTATATATATATATATATATATATATATATATATATATATATATATATATAGTGTTGGCACGATTTATCGGGATCGGAAAGGGAAATCGGAAAAATTTGCGCCTATTTTCCGACGCCAAAACCGATTCCTTTTATTATCCTTTTTATTTGATTTTGGTTAAAGACACATTTTCCGATGCGTGTAGTAATAATAAAATGATAAATATTTATTGATTAAAACTTCTAATATAACTAGAATCTCTGGATCACCCTCTGTCAAGTGTGTTGTCACGGCTGATAAAATATATGCACATTTAAGATGTGCTTTTACAGTAATCGGGACAAAATAACAGTTTTATCATTAAGAGATTTATAAAGATAAGAATCGGAATCGGTTATTGTATCGGAATCGAGAGTTTCATGCAGAATCTGTAATTGTATCGGAATCGGGAAAATATTGGAATTCTCCCAACACTAATATATATATATATATATATAAATATCTAAGTTATTGTCCTTTCTAGCCCAAATTTCATTGTCAAAATGTAAGAGGGGTCGTCTTGCTGAAAGGATTAACTTAATTTCTAGGTCTGTTAGATCGGTGCATTTTTTGCAAAGATAAGAGCCTAATTAAAGAGGTAGGAGAAATTGACTGATAATAATTATCAATAGCAAATGTTATAAAGCTCAGCATTTGTGTTGTCTTTAAGGTTAAGTTACCATTTTATAACTGAGTCTGATCATGGCCAAGTGGGCTAGAAACTTTTATTTTTAATGGATGGGATGATTATATCAAGTATTCTCTTACTTACTGATCTGAGATAGAAGGGCAATCCAATTAAGGAAGTTGGGTTTGTGGTCTTTGAGGGTAAACCTTGGAGTACCTGCGGTTAGAATTTCTGTATAGTTATGAATTTTTATTGCTTTAGGTATATTTTTGGCATCAACGTTTATGCTATCCTGTTAGGTAATGCTATTTTATATGGTTTATTTAGCTTATTATATGAGTTGTTTTTATAAGAAGAGTTATCGAGTTTATAATTGTTGTTAGTTATATCAGCAAGGACGAATAAATGCGGCTTTGTTTTAACTTTACTTGCAAAATTGTTTATTTTCCTAGTGATTGGGTTGAAAGGGTGTTTATGTTTTAAAATTGATCATAGTGTTTCCAAAATCATCTAAATAAGAATTGCAGCAGAGCTGGGAGGAAGATTAAAAGCCATACAATTTAGCTACCTCCCTTTAATCTTGGTGTGTTCTCTACCGAGGTTATGGGGAGATCATTTTCTAGGAGTTTTGGTGGATTAGTTATTAAGCACACCGTGTCATATATTTACTTGTTGTTATTCTTCATTTCGTAGAGGAAAGCTCTTCATCAAATTCCAATATGTTGATTTAATAACCAAAACCTGTACAATAATCAAAACAACGCAATTCGCAAACCTCTTCAAGTGGAGTAAAGTATAGGAGGAATTATTTTTTTAACATTTGTAATCGTATTTAGTTTTTCTACAAGTACATAACATACTTTGGCTTTAGGGCTAATAATATATTAGTCAATCATGCGGCTTATTAAAACTTGTTCCTAGAAACAAATGAACGATGATCATGCCTCGTCGAAATCCGTGTAATTTTGTGAAAACCAAATGAAATAGAGAAACATTTGAATTTATTTTTTTAGATCCGCTAACGAGATGAACGAAAACTAAAGCGAATCGTAACGACACAAACACTTCTGATCAGCGATCAGCTCTTTTAAAATACTGGATTTAAATTAACTTAACGTGCAAAACTCCTTATAAACTGTGGCATGCTCCTCTCAGACATTCAAATATATTAAAGCGTCATAATTCATTGAAATTTTTGCACTTGTCTCACGATCTTGTCTCTACTATTATATAAAGGAATGCGTGTGTGAGTTCATTTCCTATGGACTCGGAAACCGCTGGGTTGATTTTTCAAAAAGTTTCACACTAATGTACTTGATGTGTCCAGACGGTTTTCTCGCGTATTTTTGTATCGGAATACGTCTGACAAGTATCGAAGATTGATAACGGAAAAGAATCATATTCCAGCATTAGCAGTTCGATTTGGACTAAAGTTAACACCTTGGGACCAGAAACGTTATCACCGAACAAGCAGGTTCTTTGATACTATATGTGCGCTTTAAAAATGAATGTTTCTTTTTAAAGCATAATATTACTATGACACTTAACTTTTATACGTTTAACTTTAATTTAAGTGATCATGTAAAAAATAATTTCGGTTGGTTATTTAGTAAGACAGAGCGCGCGTTCGAAATTAATGTTTTATTTAAGAGCACAACTGAATCATAATACTTGACTTTTGCATTTAAAATGTTTAATTCAAGCCATTATTTACAGATAAGTTTATAATACCAACAGTAGATTCTCTTAAATACATTATGGAATACAACGCATTGTGGACTAAGTCACTGCGGGGAGACATGTCAAGTTTCTTTCTGATAAACCGGGGTGGGGTCCAACTCTAGCATGCAATCAATCGATTTGATTAGAAAATGAGTAGTGATGGGACGATTCCAATATTTTTCCGATTCCGATACAATTACCGATTCCGTATTAAATTCCCGATTCCGATACAATTACGGATTCCGATTTCGATTCTTATAAATCTCTAAATATTTAGCTATAAAATATGTTATTTTGCCCCGATTACTGTAAAAACACATCTTAAATTGGCATTTGTTTTCTGAAACGTAAAAACACACTTGTGAGGTGAAGATCTACAGATTCTAGTTTTACTGGACGTTTAAATCAATACATATTTATTATTTTATTATTACTGCTAGCGGTGGAAGAGGTTTTTTTTCAACCAAAATGAATTAAAAAGGATAATTAAAGGAATTAGTTTTGGCATCGGAAAATATGCGCACATTTTTCCGATTCCGATACTCCCAAAATGTCCGGTTCTTCCGATGCCGATTGATCGTCCTAACTCTAAAAATAACTGTTTTTACCGATTTCGATGACAAAATATGGGAAGGTAGAATATTTGTTGACTTTCATTCAATCACTGACAAAGTCGAGTCTTGAGGAAAACGAGACCAACTTGATTGATTGATTGATCAAAGGGTTTGTTTTATTCGATGCAAGCGTGATTTTTTCATATATGCCAGAAAAGAGCTGACCGTTTTACATGACAGAGTAGAAGTGTCAAGGAAAACCGTAATGGGATTAGTCAATGCCAACATAAGTAGTTACTACCGCGAGCTGAAAATTTTTTTGTGTCAGCTTTGCATATGTAAAATATGGACAAATGTACATCTTAGACTCGTCTTAAACAACTAAACTCAGGTCTAAAATAATAAATATAATTAAATTGTCTTTGAAACCATACCTATAGTTCCTATTTACAATGTCTCCCCACGGGACAGGGTTGTTTTAAATATGGATAAAAGGAACAAAAATTTTTAATTGTCTCAGTTGTGAAGGATTTCTCCTCCAATGACAGAGAACAAGAAATTGAAGTGCAACATGTGAAGAACAGATGCTACACTTTGATCTTGATCCGAAAGACGCCCAAGCTTACAAAAATATGAGGGCTATTAAATTAGAAGAGGAAGCAGGTGCTATAAGGGAAAATGTACGGCAAAGGAGAGTTTCGATGCATTTCACCGCTGGTTCAAATATAAGAAAATGTAACAATCCAATAAACGACGGAATAGCTGCGGCATATGTTAGTGAGAATGCTACGAGATCAGGATATGTTTTAATGAGGATAATACTATTTATTTAAAATATGTATTAACGAGGTGAATGTCATTTATTATTTAATTAAATTGTCATTCATCGGGGACCGATACCTAATGATATATATATGAGACATTTATTGCGTGGATAAAGAAATATCTATATAATAAATTATGTACTCATGGTCTCACACAGCGACAAGCAGAAAATCCGAATTCTATCCGAGGAGACGAATATATTAAGTCAATCAGATATCGATTAAATTAATCGCGTTGTTGAGTAAAGGGTCGGTTTGCACAAGGGAATGACCTTCTTTTCACCATGATCTGATCTTTTAAACTTATTATTTACTAAAGTTTATATATATATATATATATATATATATATATATATATATATAATACACATACACAAAAAAGCAGGGTCCTTCAGTCTTGGACAGACTATGGATACCCACGAATAGTTGCTTGCGCATGAATTTTTTGTGGCAAGAGGTGCACAATCTCCAACCACACCTCTCCTAGGACGACATTGTTAAATACCAGTGGCAGATGAAGTACAGGAGGACTGGAAACAAATGCAGAGCTAAGCAGAGAGCATATACGGCGCCTAGAATTCCCAAATTGTTACCCATCTGGTACGAACCAGGCTCAACGTTGCTTAACTTCCGTGATCTGATGAGAACCGGTGTGTCAATGCGATGATACTATACACACACACACACACACACACATATACGCACACGCACACACACACACACACACATATATATATATATATATATATATATATATATATATATATATATATATACATATATGTAGATTAACTCTCTCACACTACAAAAAATACTACCTTTAATTATTAATACATACTAGCAGCACTCGTGAAAATTTTCAAAACACACATCAGTAAGAAACTTCATATCCCATAATCGAACAATTAAAATGAGGTTGGATTATGTACCAATAAAGTATTCACGAATCTCTGGGTCTTCAGGTCCAGGTATCCTTACTGGCACAATTGTTGAACTGTTCTGCGTTCATCCTGGTCTCGCAGCAGTATGACTATGTGACAATGTGGTAGCTCTTTTTTTTTTAAATTCAATAACATAAACATATGCAAATAGAATTACCAGTACACATCTGTCTTTAATATATTTGAAAGTTCGGCTAGATGTGCATGAACCACACGTAATATCAAGTCAGGTCAATTTTGTGTAAGTTCTGATGGACCCAATTCGTTTACTGTTTTAGGATATCTTGTATTACATGGATATGTAAGGAATATGTGTGGTTTTCCGTTGTTACAGAAAATTGCTATTGCATTTTGATTAATTTGCTGGATATTCCCAGGACTTCCTGAAAATGAAGTGGGTAGAATAACTGCACCCTACGATCAACACCTTCATTCCTTACCAAATGATCCATTAGGCCAGAATACTGAGTAGCTCTTAGTCGACTTTGATGGCTTCTAATGAAGTGCAATCCGCAACTGTCAGATTTTACACAAGCAAGAGTCTTTTTTATGTATTTTGAATTTATTAAATAAAAATTTCGAATTTCACAAACCTTTCTTTATAAGTTGAATGATTGATATAGATTTCAATTAATGGCGTAACACTTGTTATCATAATAAAAACAAAACTCTTTGAAAATGTTGGCCAAAAGTAATTTCAATAATAACAATATTCAAATCCTTGTGTATTATACGTACAGCGAAGTAAGCTATCCTGTAAATCTCATGAATTATATTTAAATCCAGATCTTTAATAATCAATCTGATGTAAGGTAGAACGTACCCATCAAATTTATGTCAATGGAATAATTCATTTAAATGAAACAAACTGTAAATTGCTTCATCATCATATAAATTTTAAATATAAGAAAAAAAAAAAAAAATATTTTGAATTTTTTGCAAAAATCATATTTTCATCCAACTTAATTTCTAGATCCCATAAACAATCATCTTTCTATATGTTACACCAGGCTTTGTGACCTGACTTGACATCATCTCTTTTTTCTAATCGCATTACTTCTCCTTGGTCAATATTAATAGATTAATCATGATTATTAACCCCCATCATTACCGTGTCATTTATACACAATTTTAAAGATGCATTTTAAAATTTTGGCTGAAGAGCAAACTTCTCAGTTGATATGAGCTGGATATTTACTCAGAAAAAATTAACGAAAGGAACAATGTATCTATTATGAGCAGTAAAATTGCCGACCAACTGAATCACCATTATTTCCACGTTTGTAAGCCGGGTATCAATTAACGTTTTCTTCTGTTTCTTCTCTAATAACCTTTAGAAAATTATTTTGGCACAATTCTTTATTCATACAAGCAGAAATAGGATTAACTGCTTCAAATGAACCATGTACCATTTCAGATTTAACTAAATCACGAATATCTGGATCTTCAGGTACAGGTATGTCTTCTGGCCCAATTGTATAAGTTAGTTGAACTGTTCTGATGTTATCCCGATCTCGCAATATCCTCACCACAAATACCGCAGCTATTTCGTTGTTTATTGGATTGTTAAATTTTCTTATATCTGGACCAGCGGTGAAATGCATCGAAACTCTCTTTGGCTGTACATTTTCCCTTATAGCCCCTGCTTCCTCTTCTAATTTAACTAGCCTCGCTGTCCGACGTTACCCGGATGTTTGGAGGTGTGTGTTGAACAAAAATATAAATGTTGGTAGTAGGCAGGCAGGCAGGCTTAATCTCGTACTGCAAAGGAG
Source organism: Euprymna scolopes (assembly GCF_053919585.1). Classification (NCBI taxonomy): domain Eukaryota; kingdom Metazoa; phylum Mollusca; class Cephalopoda; order Sepiida; family Sepiolidae; genus Euprymna; species Euprymna scolopes. The sequence goes on along the minus strand of NC_136506.1, from coordinate 37,421,766 downwards.
GAAAAGAACGTGAAAAAAACGTGACGTGTTTGCTGTTGCGTCCATCGCCAAATAGGAAGTGATGAAGATTGAAATTAAGGCTAGACACTCGAAAAGAAAGGATCCTTTCGAAAATATCGGCGAAAAAAGCGACCCCTCCCTGTAAAAAGGTGTCCAGTTGAGGGTGAAGGAATTACAGTTTTCAGCCAATGTTTAGATATTTGTTGTCAGAGAGGTCGGGCATTAATAACCATATCGATCTAGGGAAAATCCATCTCCTCTGTCGAAAGTTTTATGCATAGATACATACATGTATACATACATACATTTAAACATTATATTTATCTATTTATATGAGAGTTATATTATAGACTAGCCTGGCTGCCAGGCGTTGCCCCGATGTTTAAAGGCGTGTGTGGAGCAGAAAAAATGTTGTAGTAGGCAGGCAGGAAGGTTCGAACCCGTGACGCGAAGGCGAAAAAGAAAGTGGAGGTGTATGTAAGGGTGTTTGTTGAGCAAAAGCAGGGGGGGCGGAATTAGGAGTGCCAAAAAATAAAAATAGGAGTATTAAGCAGGCTTGAACCACTAAGGCGCCAGAGAAAAAGGTGAAAAAAAACTGATCGATGAGGCTCCCGTTGTTGTGACGTCACAGGCGGTCGAAATAACCCCTTTTATGCGACGTCGTTTACGCGAGCTTTGAATGACATGAAAAGAAATTAGCGAAAAAAACGACCCTCCCTGTAGAAAATTGTCCAGTTGAGGGTGAAGGTATTAGTCTTTTTGTCCAATTTTTCGAAATTTATCATCGGAAGGGTCGCGATTCTGAAATGATCCCTATGTACTGAAAATCCGTCGCATCTGTAGAGATGTTTTTGCGAGACATACATACATACATACATACATGCCTGTATACATACATACATGCAAACAAACAGGTGAAATTTATATTATTAGATGATCCTCATATTTTTGTAAGCTTGGGCATAAGGATTATTCTCCATAACTATAGCTATGGTTTCAAAGAAACTTAATACATTTATTATTTTCTAGTAAATTACACCCGAGTTGAGTTGTTTTAGATGAGTATAAGATGTAAATGTATCCATATTTTCTCTCTTCTTGATTGCTGGGTGCCGAGTACTTGAATAATGATAAGTTTGGCCTTGTATACGAAAACAATGTGGATCTCTTTCAGTATGACGGACTATATTAAATATTATGCTGAGTTGTAATTGCATATATTACTTTTGAACTTGAGTGCTTCTTAGGTATTACCTTCTAGTAACCTTCGGAGTTGAGGAGGATAATCTTCTACAGGAGGAAGAGAAATGTTTCCTCTTTGGCAACAATCCAATGCTTCTAGAGATTTAAATGCTCTACAAAATGAACAAATGGCGCTCATGTTACCTGTAAAATAATACGGGATATTTGGCCTTTCTACTTCATGCATATTCTTTCTTTGTCTAAATTTGTCTACTTTCTTCAATTGTGTTATTCCTTATTTCCTGCCCTCTGGCTTTTCATTTTCCAAATAAAGTTATCTTGTTCATTCATGTTATTCATTTGGTGTCTCATTATGTTTCTCCTTTGAAAGCTTATATTATCACTTTTTGCAATTCGTAGCCTCTGACGCCTGCGTATTTGTCGTTCTCCTGCCGCACTTATTTTATCTTCCATTGTAGTGATAGTTATTGGTATATTCTGCGGGAGAATTAAAGTCAGGTTAAAACAATTTTGTGCTGGGATGTGAAATACATATTAATTAATGACTGAAATTGAATTCAGAGCAAAATATTTTACTTTTTTGGTTTATTTTTTATATCAAATTAAAAAGTGAGATATAAAGCGGGAAAACATAACATCATTTTAATCAATATTTTAGCTTTTTTTTTTCGTTTTACAAAATTAATAGCAGAAGAAATTAAACAGTTTTGGGCATTAATAAAACAAACTTTTATTTTATTTTTTCCTTCAATTCTGTATTTTTTTTTAATTTTTTGGTTTTCGCTTCACTCGTTATCCACCAACAGATCTTTTAAAATATTCTAAACATCCCTTTAAGAGCAATGTTTGTATCTCTCTTGCACTTGGTTCACAGAGTATACTTCACAGATAGTTTTTTTAATCTTTTACATGAGTCAGCTTACTCCTATAATTACTCGAATCATAGAGATCTTCCTAAGATTCCAGTTTCTTTTCATAGATTGATATATTTTTGTCATTTCCCTTTCAGCTTTGTTTCACCCGGCATCATTGGAGACACTTTCTTACAAGGTTGCTTCTTTTTCTTTGTCCCATTTCTCTATGTCAGGTTCAAGGGCTCTATTTTCTAGATATATAGCTGTAGAAATTGCTTAGTCACATTGGATAACGTATGATAATTTTCAACTGATTGGGAAACGAAAATTTTGACTTTTATTAAAAAAGAATTTAATCGAACATAAATTGTAGGAGATAATACCATACTTAATTATTTCCTGATGTAGAAAAAACAATATTATAAATTAAAACAATACCATATCTCATAATTAATAAAAATGTTTTTTATATCTATGACAAATTAATATTTATTTAATTAATGAAGAAAAATTCAATGAACATATTTAAACTGAGAAAAATATTTATTTAAATCTTAATTAATGAAACAAAGTGTTTTATTTCATATTGAAAAATTAAAGTGTTCATTATTGTAAGGTTTTAAAACGAAATTGAAAGCCAATATGTTTTATAATTTAGCCATGTAAAGATAGGGATATCTAGATTAACATTTTTTATATTTTTTAATGTTTTCTGTTTTGTAAAATTAAAAAAATAGTACTATAAGAAGTTAACAGTGATCCCTGTTCTACTGTGTATTTTTTATTATTATTTTTTCTTATAATTTTGGAAATTTCATTAATTTTTTATACGATCTTTTCGAATTACTCCCATGATTTATATTTCCATTGAAAGTCTATTATAATTTCAAATAAATGTTATTGGGTTAGGCTATAATTTTTTTTTAATATTAGAAAAATGAAATCTATCTACTGCCAGTTTTATTGTAAATTAAGCATTGGGTTCGGAGTTACAATTTTCGGGAGTTAAGTATAGGTTATATTAAACAAATGAAGGCTAAAAATTACTTTTTTTTTAGCATGTGAAAGATTTAATTTAGATTTTTAAATGCCCGTTTCTAAATTTGCAGAAACTGCTGGCATTTTTTTTAATTAAAAGAATACAAAATTGCATTAATCCATTACAATTCAATTCAATATAGATGTCAATTTATCTAAAAATAAAATTATTTTTATTTTCAGTATATACTGATCAAAATATTTGAAAAATATTAAGAAATCATTAATTCAAAATAAATTATTAACTAATATAAAATACATTTTTAAGAAATTCATTAAATTTAAATTAGGATTTTTCTTTAAAAAACAATTAATTTATAAATACTTAAATCAAACTCACCCCCCCCCAAAAAAAATTAACTGGTTGAAAAAATTCAAACTAAAAATCTTTCTTCAATTTATGTGTTTCGAATGTAGTAAAAATTGTAATGCATTACGGGTTTTTCTTTTTTCTTAAATAATTTTTTTTTTTATAAGGAGAGTACAAAAATAAATTTAAATTAAAGAAAAAATATTTCCAGACAAACAAATCTGTTGTTTTTTTTATTATTTATTTTTTACTTTTCATGTGTCTAATTATATTTAAATTAAAATTAAAATCATAGGATGTTCTGAAAAATAGCTATGTTATGGGCCTCCGTGCAAGTGACGTTATTCATATCTGTTTATTGTACGAAAGAGAGTTTAAAATTTTAATCCCTTCCTTGGTGCAAATGAAATTTAAGTTGAAATATATATATATATATATATATATATATATATATATATATATATATATATATATATATATATATATATATATAACGGATCATTGAATCGAAACCAAAATCAAGTACCTTCCACATCAACTGAGTATAAGAAATGTGAACGAATTAATTGAGCATTTAAGTATAAATTCCAACTACAAATACTGATAGAATAAAAAAAACGCATCGAAGCACAAAAACTAGGAACTCGTGACTTCTGGAAAATCTACAACAGTGTAGTAAATAATGGGCAATCAACAATTCCCCCATTAACCAACAATCACGAGGTTCTTTGCTCAGCAACCGAGAAGGCTAACATGCTTGCCAGTCGGTTTGCCTCAAACTCCACACTGGACCCTCTAAACCACCCCCTACCTCAATTTCCTATGCGGACAGACGCCACGCTAGACGACCTGAAAATCACCCCTGCTCAGGTGCATGCTATCATAAAAAACCTTGACACTTCCAAAGCATGTGGACCCGACCTCATCCCAGCTGTGCTATTAAAAAAGTGCTCAGCCGAAGTAGCTCCAGTTCTCTCCAAACTCTACAACAAATGCCTTAATGAATCTTGCTTTCCGAGCTGTTGGAAAACTGCTTCTGTAGTACCAGTATTCAAGAATTCTGGCGAAAGAACTGACCCATTAAATTATCGCCCTATTAGCCTCCTCCCACTTTTTGCCAAAATATTTGAGACCTTAATTAACCATGCTCTAGTCCAGCACCTTACAGATGCTAAACTTCTGACCGACCGTCAATATGGATTTAGACAAGCCCGTTCCACGACAGACATCCTCACTGTAATCTCTGAACGCATATACAATTCACTGGACAAAGCGGGAGAGGGACGAACGGTAGCTCTAGATATATCTAAGGCTTTTGACAGGGTGTGGATTAGATCTTACGGTATCACTGGTAGAATACTTAACGTAATTAAATCCTTCTTAGATAAGAGAAAAATCCAGGTTGTCCTCGACGGTCGTACATCTAAACAATATGATATAAATGCGGGAGTGCCCCAGGGATCTATCCTGGGACCTCTGCTGTTCCTGATATTCATAAATGACCTCCCCTCTGAGATGGGGATATATGCTGATGACACCACACTCTATAGCAGGCACGACAGGAAAACAAACGAACATATATCTAAAGTAATGGCAGAAACACTAGAGGATGACCTCCAATCAGTAGTGGAATGGGGACAAAAATGGATGGTAACGTTCAATGCCACCAAGACAAAACTGGTTTCATTCAATAATTACAAGAAACCTTCTCTACCACCTATAGCAATGGCCAACGACTCTTTATCTGAGAGTACGTCTCTCAAGCTCCTTGGCCTAACGTTCACTGGAAACATGAGTTGGAACAGTTACATCGAGGACATTGCCAGGGCCGCTGCAAGGAAGGTGGGCTCTCTCTACCGTGCTAGAAAACTTTTAACACCCGAAAGTATCCTGTACCTCTATAAGGCCACTATTCGCCCATGTATGGAGTATTGCTGTCATATTTGGGCCGGTGCATCGGCTACTTGTCTCTCGCTCCTTGACAGGGTTCAAAAGAGAGTCGCAAATCTGATAGGCCCTAAACTGGCATTAAAACTTCAGCCTCTGTCCCATCGTCGAAACGTTGCATCCCTCTGCCTGTTCTACAAGTATTATAATGGTGAATGCTCTGAAGAACTGCAAGCACTTGTGCCCCCACAACGTGAACACCCTCGACAGACCCGACAAGCTGCAAAATCCCACCCCCACACTGTAGAGATCCCTAGATGTAAAAGATCCTTCTTCTCCAGTAGTTTCTTCCCCAGAACTGCTAGACTTTGGAATTCCATTCCGGGTCACTGCTTCCCCAACTGTACTGACATGCATAAGTTCAAGTGCAACGTGAACCAACATCTCGCTGCCCTAATCCCTACATAGTACCCCAGTAGATGTTTCCCCTGATAGTAGCCCCCTACACCAAAGTGGCAATGTGCCTTGTTTGGGGTGAAAATGTAAAAAAAAAAAAAAAAAATTTCATTAAAATGAAAATATTAATTAAATTCTAATCGATCAATGAATATTTATGAAACATTTTAATGATAGTCTCAAACATATGAAGGAGTAATTGAGGAAAATCACATGAACGTGTTCTCTACCGTTCCGGTGTCTTGGGGAGGGGGTACATCATTATTTCATTGACAAGAATAATAGGTCAACATCATTCAACATGTGCATTTTACTTGTGTAATTGTTACTAATTCTTGATTTCCTCAGTTTAATATTATTTTCAAATGTTTAACTCATAAACAAATATTTGAGATTAAATTATACATTCTTAAATGTAACCAAATGCTTAAAAATATGTCAAAATTACAAAGTAATTGCTTAGATTATAAACCAATTTTTATCTATAATATAAATCTCAGCTGTCTGTTTAAATGTAGTGTATTTGTGTATGTATGTATGTTTGTATGTCTGCGTCAGAAGTTAAACAACGTTAAGCCTGATTAGTACCAGATGGGTTACCATTTGGGAATGCTAGGTGCTGTATGTGCTTCCCGCTTATCTCCCCATTGTTTCCAGTCGTCCTTAGCCTCCATTTGCCACTGGTATTCAACAATATCGACTCAGGAGAGGTGTGGTTGGAGATTGCGAAACTCTTGTCACAAGAATTTCGACGCGCAGGCACCCTCACAGTGAGTATCCCTAGTCTGTCAAGACTGAAGAAAGCCATTTTATATCTGCCTAAAACTTTCGACAATATGTTTCTTACAAGCAGTTGGTAGTTTATATATATATATATATATATATATATAGAGAGAGAGAGAGAGAGAGAGAGAGAGAGACAAAGAGAGAGAGAAAGAGAAGGATAGATAGATAGATAGATAGATGTATTTACATATTTTTACCATTATTATATATTTTGTATTGACTATACTGTAATACCTTATAATGTTACAAAATTGGCAACCTAATAAGTCGTTCAAGTTTACTTCATTCTGCTATTTCATTTTCTATTGTTTTTACGTACGAATAACTTTCCTTTGTTGTTGGAATCAGACTGCATCATAATATATTTCAAAAATATCGGCGTCCCTGTCTGCTGAATGAACATATCTGAATAGAGACCTCATTTTCATTGACCGATCCGGCGGTCGTTCTGGTTCGTTAACCAACTTGTTATCACGCAACGGTAATAACTAGCCACACAAATCGAGTTTCATGTATGGACGGTTCGCCTCAGATACATGCCTTTTAACCTACTGGAACGGCGTAATCCCGGTATATGTTTTCACACTGAAAATTAACAAAACTAAACATCAGATTAAAAGAAGATCAAAGAACGCATATCTTTAAACATCTTTGGAAACGTGTATACAATTTTCTGCCATTTGTCATAATTTCCCACCGTCATAAAAACTCATATTCAAAACTACAGTTCATAATCCGTTCAGTGTCATTCTTTGGATATAACTGATACGTAAATTGTCAAAACCGGAACTTTCTTTGATCGACCATTTTTCTGTGTTAAAGTATTAACCTTCGTTTACGCCTTTGTTTTTCCATATGTGTACAGATGCTATTTAAAAATCATTTAGAATCACAATAGAAAAATTCGAGCATGAAAATATGGCTAAATTTAAACATGGAAAAGAAAATGACAAGATATTCTATTACAAATATAATAAATTTATAACTTAAAATATTCCAACATTATAGATTGATTATATAATGTTATAAGTTGAATTTTTAAAAAAATCTTGATGCTGCAATATTTTAAGTTATAAATGTATTATGTTTTTTTACTAGAATATCTTGTCCTTTTCTTTTCCATGTTTAATATTAACCATGTTACTTTTCATGCTCGCATTTTTCTATTGTAATCCATGATTTTCCAGGCTTTCAGTAAATTCACTTGTTATTTGTTTAATTTCAGTCTTGTACTTTTGCTCCCATAGACATAACATACACATATGTAATAACAATGTTCGGCACTGGTCTGCTTTCAATAAATGTCCCGCAATAATCTCTCTTTCATGCTTTCATTATCTTTTTTTCACGTTATTTCTGTTCTCGCAAGAACGGTGAATTAGTAGCAACAATAGTCTCTGAATCAAAGTGGTTGATATAGAAACCAGTAATATGTACGTCGCTCATCTCCTTACGTTTTTGTACGATTTTGAACACCAGTAAATTCATCATAATTTTTTTTTTACTGAAGGAAAATCTGATTTTTTTTCACAATATAGCTAAGAATATACAATATGTGAATGTATAAACTGTAACGATTGTTTGAAATTTGGTCGAACAATGAGTGAGTGGTGAAGCTTTAAAGCAGTTCCAAATGACTCAAACTGACACTTAACCATATATTCTAACCCTACAGTCTGAATGGCCATAACATTTCATAATTTCAGATATCTCCACTGCCAATTTTCGACTATTTCGTTTCTTGTGGTATTAAACTCCACTAGAATAAAAGGATTATTTTTTTTAATCCCGCAGGATTTTTCAACACGGACATTTCTTACCTTCTCGGATATTCTTTAAAGAGATTCGAAGGGATTTCTTACGGAACTCTTTTTAGACCCACTAACCGCCGCATCTATTGTCAACTTTTGAATATCACTGGATATTTAAAAGCATACATATTAAAAGACCTTTCATCTTATCTATAAATATTTATTTTTAAATTTCAATTTTCTTTCTCGGATGTTTCCAAAATATTGAGCTAACCAGCAAAAATTGATATTATTAATACTTACCTTTTGCTAATTTTTTGCCTCTGAGGAGATGAAACATTCTTTGAAACTCACTGGAATAAGGAACCTTTCACTTTTATTTTCGGATTCCTCATTTTGAATAAAATATTGATAACTTAATTCTACAATATCTTGACATTTTTAGAATCAAGTATCTGTTCTATTCTTCTGGCAAAACAATGAAGTTTAATGAGGTAAAATGCATTGTAAAGAAGCCGTTTATTTGGCAGGGGAAAGCGGGAAAATGGTCTTAGCATCAGAAGAATCGCCATGGATTTTAAGATGTCGAAATCAACAGTCGAATACATGCTCAAACTCCGGGCGGAAAAAGAAGAGCGGACGGAAAAGATCAATTGACAAGAGGACTGAAAAGAGAATGAAGAGGGCTATGACACGGCTTTTCACATCTGGAGAAAAAGTTACAGCAAGAAAACTGAAGGGTAAATGTGAATTGGATGTAAACGTCCGAACAATGCAAAGAACGCTGCATAGGATTGCTTTGAAGTATGCAAAGGCTAAGAAAAATTACATTAACAAAGAAACACAAAGGAGCAAGACTGGAGGGTGCTAAAAGGTGGTTAACAAAGCATTTTGACTTTAACAAGGTTATATTTACTGTTGAGAAGCGTTTAAAGTTTGATGGGCCCGATGGATGGTGTATTTAGTCGAGAAGGGGTGAGCCTGTTGTACTGAACAAATGACAGATGAGAGGAGGGCGGGTTATAGTTTGGGATATGATCTTTGCTAATGGAAATATATGGTTGGAGTGGCTGAAAGGACGACAGAATAGCGAAAGCTACAAACGGTTGCTGGACAACAAATTCCTACCAAGGATAAGAAGAGAGATGGGGAAATGATTTTGTTCTACAGCAAGACAATTGCAGCATGTGTCAAAACTCCTGAAAGAATCGATGGCTAAAGTGAATATGACTACTTTGGAATGGCCTGCAAAAAGCCCAGATCTAAATTTAATGGAAAATATTTGGTAAATGCTTGCGCAACCTGTCTATGATGGACCTGAAATAACGAAAGAGGCTCAACTATGGGAACAAATACTAGATTCCAAAAAACAACTAATAGAAACACGTAGAGATGTTATTGTGCATATGTTTGATCATTATGAAGAGAGACTGATAAAAGTTATTGAGAAGAAATGTGATATTACAGACTATTAACAGTTATTCAACGATGTCCGAAAAATAATGTCGCGTGTATTTTGTAAAAAATGATGAAAATTAAATATTTTCCTTATCTAATCGATTTCCTTTCATTTTTATTACGGGTATTGTCTTTATATGTTTATGCTATTCTATTCAAGGAACTTCGCCACTCTATGGTACTCGGAAAGTCGAATACTAAAGTGTACTAAAAATATTGTCGAGCCCTTGTATATAAATGTTTTATATGCATATATATATATATATATATATATATATATATATATATATATTGTTAACCTATTAAAGAATAATATGCGTCTTGTAAAAAAGGACCGATTTAATGGATGCATTTTAGATTAAAACGAGGAAATTATTACTTAGTGGATTCGAATAAAACAGTGACGTTCTTACATTATTATACACGCTATAAAAAGTTAAAAAATAGCATAAAATAATAGACTATATATATATATATATATATTTATATATATATATATATTTATATATATATATATATATATATATATATGTATATGTCTCTTCTTACAATTAAAAAAATGTGCAAGTTCATTGACGTTTGTTCCTATATGATTTATTGAAGTATATTTAGAAAAATAAACAAAACAAGGTGTTGTATGTGGAATTTTAATGTAAAATGAACCTGAATGTTTTAAATGTTATTTTTTTTCAGATTTAAAAAGGTAAAAATGATTTTGCTAAAAAACGTTTTTATTAAATTCATCGTTAAATGTTTTATATTATTTTTTTCTTAATTTTATCTATAATGTGTTTCAAAAAAAAATTAAATACCGTGGAATTTACACGGGTTCGGCTAGTCTATAGAAATTTGTAGCGCAATTAATAAATGTTTTGAGTGAAACTTTGTTTTATGACAATTTTGTAGCGGTTGATGGTTCATTCCTCACTATAAGGTATAAGAATCTTAAAATGTTGTGTCTGACACCTGTCTTGTTACATCGATACCTTCGATTCTTTCGGTATGCGTCTCCTCGCCCAGAGGGCAAACTAATTCGCGATATGATCTGCCTTTCCGCCTGGATGATGCATGTCGGTAGAAACGTTAGCACGTGGATAACCATCATGAAGAAAATCAAAGTTGAACTTTCAGGTCTACAGTTGAATTGCAATTGGATTGCGATTAGATATGCGACCTTGTTCGGTACCGACATGCATCGGTCACCATAATACGGATGGCCAAGTATGATACCGGTTCTACCCGAGAAAGATGATACGCGTAGTAAAAATAACAAGTGAAAGTAATTTAATATAAAATAAAAATATAAGATTACTTAGTATTTCTACCAGCCCATAACTGACAGAAAGAGAATAATCTACCTGATGTTGATTTAATTAAAGTTTCAAGACGAAATCCCGTATAGTTTACAGAGTTCGACATAAAAATCCTTCCGTGCAAAGATTTGTATTGGCAAAAGGTCGGATTAAATCGTCTGAAATATTGACAACATAAAAAATAAGACGTGAATAGTAGCTCGAATAAAAGAAATAATAGAAATTGCCAATACTCATCCAACGAATTTTGTAATATCATCGTGTGATACAACGAATCCCGACGATATTTCCTGGTAGGGGTACCTTACGTGATTAACACTACACTAAGCTCTTCTAAAAGTCAGAAAGGTGCCTAACGTGATTAAAACTACACTAAGCTCTTCTAAAAGTCAGAAAGGTACCTTACGCGATTAACATTACACCAGGCTCTACTAAAAGTCAGAAAGGTGCCATACATGATTAAGACAAAATTAAGCTGTTCTAAAAGTCAGAAAGGAGCCTTACGTAATTAACACTACATTAACCTCTTCTAAAAGTCAGAAAAGGACCTTACGTAATTAACACTACACTGAGCTCTTCTAAAAGTAAGAAAGGTGCCTTACGTGATTAACACTACACTAAGCTCTTCTAAAAGTCAGAAGGAACCTTACGTGATGAACACTACATTAACCTCTTCTAAAAGTCAGAAAAGGACCTTACGTGATTAACACTACATTAACCTCTTCTAAAAGTCAGAAAAGGACCTTACGTGATTAACACTGCACTGAGCTCTTCTAAAAGTCAGAGAGCTGCCTTATGTGACTAACAGTACACTAAGCTCTTCTAAAAGTCAGAAAGGAGCCTTACGTGATTACACTACACTAAGCCCTTCTAAAAGTCAGAAGGAACCTTACGTGATTAACACTACACTGAGCTCTTCTAAAAGTCAGAAAGGATCCTTGCGTGATTAGCAATACACTAAGCCCTTCTAAAAGTCAGAAGGAACCTTGCGTGATTAACACTACATTAAGCTCTTCTAAAAGTCAGAAAGGAACCTTACGTGATTAACACTACACTAAGCTCTTCTAAAAGTCAGAAAGGGGCCTTGTGATTAACACTGCACTAAGCTCTTCTAAAATTAAAAAAAGGTGCCTTGCGTGATTACACTACACCAAGCTCTTCTAAAAGTCAAAAAGGAACCTTACGTGGTTAACACTTCACTGAGCTCTTCTAAAAGTCAGAAAGATGGATTACGTGATTAACACTACACTGATCTCTTCTAAAAATCAGAAAGTAAGATCTGTGATGGTGAACGTGCTGGTACTTCAGAGAGCAATGCCTTAGTCTTAAAGTGCATGCCAGCCCTTTCTCTTGTTTTCCACGCTGTTGTGATGAATGACAATAACGTGTCCGCAACTGGTATTAATTGCCAATACAAGTGAATGTAGCATTATGGTCTTTACAATGACAATGAAACATGAACGTTGATTATAGTATTTTCAATCGGTTCACAAAACTTTGATTCATTTTCAATCTCATTGAATGTATAATGAATCCTGAGAGAATCGTGATATCTGATATTCACTAGAAATAAAACCTAAGCGTTAGGCATCGCATGCTCGGATTGGGCAACGGAGATATGCATATCAATACTTGGAATTGTCTTAAATTTCGTACGACAAATTTAATGATTTATTGTATACTAGCTGGGCTATCCGACGTTGCCCGGGACCATATAAACAATGAGAAAATTGAAGTTGATTTTTAGTATATTTTTCTATTCTTTGGAAAGAGGAATTTTTAATGTGGATGCATCATTTCTTATTTTACCAACCCTAGGACGGCTATTACACATATGAAATAATTGTACCTTCCCTAGGACAGGTAATTTACAGAAGGTATATGAAATAATTTTACCTTTTTGTGGCGGGTAATTAACAATACATATTTAAAATTTGTTTACCTACCTTCGGACGGGTAATTTATATACATATATGAAACAATTTAACATACTCTAAACAGGCATTGTACAACATGTATGAAATAATTTCTCTTTCCACCAAGGCTACCATGATTTTAAGAAAATTGAAATCATTTTTAGAAGATAGATCATTAGGATTTCCAAATTAATACAAAAATACGGATATGTTTGTTAATGAGTTCGCATCCCTTGCTTCATCATAAATTTAAACATTACTGCGTTTCTTTCCTCCGTCACTATCGGCAATATTATTGTAAGAAAAATTGTCATTTTTGGAAGATGTTTTAGCAGGATTTTAAAATTAATGCATAAATACATTGACAAAGTTAAGTGATTAGACAACCCTAGCTTCATTATCAAATTCTACATTACTCAGTGTAATGTTATGACCCTTTAAGCTGTGAACATAGTGTATAAATTTTTAACTGTGTCAAGCGGGGTAAAGGGTCAAAACATTTTTATTATTGTTATTGTATTATTATTAATTGCTTTGAGCGACGGACGGTCGCTGGATCAGTTATTATGATTAGAAGAATAAACAATAAAATTGGGGAAGAAATAATTGATGTGTGAATCGCAAAAGGAATGTGAAAATAGAAAATAGATGTAAGCATTATTTTCTGGTTTTGAATAAACAAATAACTAGTTGTGGACATTAGGTTAGTCTGAGACACGTACTTAGGTGGCGTAAGAGAACACGTGATGTAGTTAGTTTTGGAGAGATTCAGAGAGTTGAGAATTGACCACCAAAGCGGACAGAGATCTAGACAGGGGTTGACAGACAGCTAGAAACGGGCTGTAAGAATAGAAAATGCAGACGAACTGCAGATCCTGTGAAAACCATTTGAGACAACCATTTTCCCCATTGCCGACAAAGTTTTTTTGTAAAAAAGACGTCATTTTCAGAAGATTACTCAGCCGGCTTTACAAACAAATAAACAAATATGTTGAGAAGCTTTGGATTAAGTAAACCTTGCTTCACTACAAACTTCCACATTACTGTGTTCTCTTCCTCCCTACTACTTACAACATTATTTTAAGTGAAATGATATCATTTCTTGACCATAACTCAGCAGGTTTTCCAAATAATTAAATAAATGCAATGATGCGAATGATCATTAGGCAACTTTTACATTACCACAATTTTCAATATAAATATAGTTCTCCCCCTTTACTCCCACAACAACCAATAACACATTAGTAAGAGAAACGATGTCATTTCCGGAATATGATTCCATAGTTATTCCATATTTTTGGAATATGATATTGCGGGAGATTTCACCACCCCAAAATGGACATTACTCTCTCAAGCGCCACCCCAAAAGTGAAGGTTTGTTAATTCGTAGAGAAAAAAGCAACATAATCATGTGCTTTTCTACTGACTACTACAACTGTGACGTCATTCCCAGAAGTTAACATTGAAAATTCAGAATAATATTGTTGATCACCTACAGAAACTGATAAATTATCTGGGCTCATTATTTCATTACAAACAGACCAATCAATTAACTAACATTGGATTTTTTTATTATTCTTGGATATGTTATTAATTACGGCAATCAATTTTTATAATTTTAATCCACATTATCGCCGTCCTCTTACGAAAAATAAAAATATTGATGTATTGTCTGGGGTGATTATTTCATTACAAACACACCGATCAATTAACTCACATTTCATCAGTTTTCATAATTCTTGGATATGGTACGAAGTTCGACAATCATTTTTCATAATTTTAATCGACATTATCGCACCCCCTTACGAAAAAAATAACTTTAATATATAGTCTGGACGGATTAATTCATTACAAACGCACCAATCAATCAATTACAGTTCATCAGTTTTCATAATTCTTAGATATGTTACTAATTTCGACAACCATTTTTTTAAATTTTAACCCATATTAGGCCCCCTTTTATAAAATAATAAGTTGGATATATTATATGGGTTGTTTATGTCATTAAAACACACCAATCGATTTATTCTTCATAATTATTAGATATGTTATTAATTTCGACAATCATTTTTTTTTATATTTGTAATCTACGTTATCGCCTACCTTTACTAAAATAATAACTTCGGTATATTTTCTGGGCTGATTATTTCATTACAAACAGACTAATACATTAACTCACATTTTCATCATTTTTCATAATTCTTGGATATGTTACTAATTCCAACAATCATTTTTTATAACTTTAACCCACATTATTGCCCCTCCCTTATGAAAATAATAATTTTGATATATTGTCTGACGTTATCGCCTACCTCTTACAAAAATAATAACTTTGATATATTGTCTGGGCCGATTATTTCATTACAAACACACTAATCAATTAAGTCACATTTTATCATTTTTCATTATTCTTGGATATGTTACTAATTTCGACAATCATTTTTTCGTAATTTTAACCCACATTCAGCTTAGAAAAATATCGGTACCTGCGTAGAAAAATATCGGTACCTGCGTAGAAAAATATCGGTACCTGCGTAGAAAAATATCCGTTCCTGACTAGAAAAATATCCGTTTCTGACTAGAAAAATATCGAGAAAACTAATGCCAATAATAGAACTTTCTGATTCATACGATGTGGAAGAATGAAGTAAGTGTAGTAACTGTTCTGATGCTACACTTTATTTGTTCTGTCATCTGATATAAGGTTGAGATATATTTTCAGACTGAGATATGTTTATGTTTGAATCTATGTGGTCCTATTTTGAGACTATAATTTAACTACCATTTTAACTGAGCTTGTATCTAACTCTGTTCTTTTGTGGATGCGAGCAAATAGGAACTCAACTCTATTTTTGTTTAGTTAAGGACATAGTGTAGAGAAAAGTGTAGTATCTGTTCTGATACTTGTGTTCATCTGTTCTCTCCACGGTCCAATGACCGTGTTCATCTGTTCTCTCCACGGTCCAATGACAAATATAAAGGAGACAGTTTGTGTGTGTAAGGCATTTTTATTTGTGTCTTATTTGTGTCTTTATCTAGATTGACAGTTTAAGTTTCTCCACCTTAAATCAGATCTTGTATCGCCTCGTGGAGAAGTAAATTGAAACTCAAATTTATTCCGTCTTCCGTCAGTGAAAAATACTTTTTCACTGATGAACATTTTTAATTGTTGACGCATCTACAGTAACACTTTTCGAGGAACCAGAATCTCTCACATAATTTACTGCCATTGTGTAGTGGAGGCAAGTAAATATAGATCAAGAATATTATTATTTTATTCTCGTTAGAAAAGTTGAAAACATTTCAGTTTATTGAAGAATGCACCTTAGATATGATTCACGATTGACACTCAGTGAGATGCCTTCCTCCTCGTTTGTTTTCAAATGTTCAAAATGATACAAGGCTAGCTAGTACCTCAATATCTGAAGAATACGTGCTACGAAATCAAATAAGCGATTGGTAAAAGACTTTGAGAAATAGTAAACTAAAAATGACTTGCCCTAACAGTAATATCAAGTCCAATTGAGAAGCTCTCCAATCAAGACCTAACAAAGAGATACTAACCTTTTAAGATACCTGTGAAAGAAACAGTTTCCAATTGTAAAAATTGTACAGATCGATAAAGAATTTAACTGTACTGCGTTTGCTATGTGTTGTTGTTTTTTTTTAATTTTTGTTGATTAAGGCACTACAGTATCGCACGGATTAACAGTAAAATGAGAGGATGAGTTTGAGATGGGTTGATGGCCAACGATGGCACCGATATGAAAATCGTATTTGCATTAGAAGTAGCCTGGAGACTATCAGAAAGAAAGCCGACAATAAGATGGGGAGTACCACGATCAACGTTCCCAGAAAAACGAGATTTTAACCGGACAACCCTTTTATCTTCTCAAGCGGAGACGAACATCGTTCATTACAAGGCCACGCCGAATCTCCTGACTAGCAGGGAGACCCGGCGTTGCCAGGAATTAAATGATGACCAACAAATGTTTCACCCTCTCAAATTTTTATTGTCATCGAAATCGGTGAAATCAGCTATTTTTTTTCAATCAAATCGATTGATTGCCTGCTCTAGTTCGAGTTCCATTACAGTGCACCGGGATTAGGCTTTACATGCTTACCAGCGGTGCCTCTTTTTTTCACAATAATTTGTAGTTTGCATTGCACTGTAGTAAACCTAACGTTGATTTTATAAAATTATTTTTTTTATATATAGTGACTTGAATTAAATTGTAAAATGCAAAAATCAAGTTCCATAGTTACACTGTGTTCTAAACAGAAAACTTAATTTCGAAAGCGCCCCTGTCATATCAAAGAATCTACTGTTTATTTTATATGTTTGCCCTTTTAGACTTGTATTGTAATAAAACTTCTCGAATGCACTTATGTGTTGTTAGGCTGTGAAAGGTTTTAAGTTTAGTCAAAATAATATGTTTCTTATTCATCGGATTAATTTTGATTATCAATACTTAGCGAATGATATTTCGATATAAAACCTATCTAAGAACACTCCCATAGCACATAAAGTAATTTATCGTGAAATTTCATTAAAATTGGCCCAGTCGAAATCGAGTGCATAGAGAACGAACACACACACACACACACACCGAGACAAAGTTTCTATATAATAGTTAATGAATCCGTAAAGAAAATCGACAAATAGGAAGATAATTTTTATCAATCAATCTTCAATGTTACTTATTCTATACTAGCCTATGTGCTCGGCGTTGCCCGGGCGTTTGGAGGTGTGTGTTGAGCAAAAAAATAAAGTTGTAGTAGGCAGGCAGGCTCGAACCCGTACCGTGAAGGAGCAAAAGAACATCAAAGAAAAACGTGACGACTTTGCTGTTGCGTCCATCGCCAAACCGAAAATTACGTTTTAAATTAAATTAAGTGACGTAGGTTTAAATGAAGTCAGTCGAAAAGAGGAGATGACTTTCGAAAATATCGGCGAAAAAAGCGACCCCCCCTATAGAAAAGTGAGTTGTAGGATTTAATGTTTTTAGCCAATTTTTCCGTATTTACCATCCGAAGGGTCGAGCTTCATAACGATACTGATCTCGTGAAAATACGTTGCCTCTGTCAAACGTTTTAGGCAGACATACATACATACATACATTTAAACAGACAGATAAGATGTATATTATAGAAGAAGAGACTCCATTTTTTATTTAAATAGCAACATTTTCAATACATTCTCCTAGGAAAGTAGATAACAGTATGTAAAATAGACTTTTATGGTGATAACAATTCTTTGCAAAAAAATAGGTATTTGATTTAGAAAGTAATGTTTTCCCTTTTCTGAATTATTAGCATTATTGAACGGCTTTTTATCTCAAAGAAATGCAATTAATTGAAAATCTATAACAAAATATGATAAACGGAATAGATAAAGGCGGTCATGTTTGATAAAACACATATGTAATGTGTCATCTTACTCTTGAATCGATCATATATCTTTGGAATTTTCTCTCCGCTTGATTAATACTGTCATACAATCATTTCAGCTTTGTTTTTTCAAATAAAATATTAGTGAAATAAACAAACAATGGCTAAACATCAATATCATTAAGTTTTTGTAATCTAATTTATAAAACGCACTGTCTGTCTCTATTTGTTAAGTGCATAACCTCTACGACGCAAAATCACAAAGTGGCGCGAGGCAGGTCAAATGATTATATTTTTTGTGGATCGTCGGTTTATATATATATATATATATATATATATATATATATATATATATATATATATATATATATATATATAAGTCAGTGAAAATAGCTATCAAGGGGTTAAAACTGCAAAACCTCGCAAATTGGCAGGTATAAGTTTACTTCAAGGGCACCTGTACGCATGCGCAAATATACGTTTTATGTTAAAGTCGGTTAATTTTTAACTATTTCTTGTTAGTCTGTCGACAGCTCAAACAGTGGCGACTAAGTTTAAAGCGCTAAATGTTTTTGGATTCGACTCTCTGTAATGATAAGTAAGTCATATTTAAAAAAAATAAATAACATTTGAAATCACTGTTATATATTGGGTACAATATAATAATAGATAACAGATTGGCTCTATAATATTAAATAAGAGACCTGCATAAATTAAAATATTATATTCAAGAATATTTTACGACCGGCGGGCAACACAAGGCGCCTTGATAATATATATATATATATATATATATATATATATATATATATATATATATATATATATATATATATATATATAAGTTTGAGGGGTTCAAAAGTCGGGACTAATGAAGACAACGAAGGTATTAAATAGTGATTAAAACAGCTATTTTTTATTATTTGAGAATAAACAATTACATATGGTCGCTACAAATAACCATCTGTTTCAGTCAAAGAGACTTCCTCAGGCGACCTAGAACCTCTCGACGCCAAAAAGAAAAAGGGTTTTCTTTTTGGCGTTCTGTTTCAGTCAAAGAGACTTCCTCAGGCGACCTAGAACCTCTCGACGCCAAAAAGAAAACCCTGTTTCTTTTTGGCGTTGAGAGGTTCTAGGTCGCCTGAGAAAGTCTCTTTGACTGAAACAGATGGCTATTTGTAGCGACCATACGTAACTGTTTACCCTCAAATAATATATATATATATATATATATATATATATATATATATTAATCCATCTATTTGTCCATTTATTTATTTTTATATCCC
Organism: Euprymna scolopes; assembly: GCF_053919585.1. Classification (NCBI taxonomy): domain Eukaryota; kingdom Metazoa; phylum Mollusca; class Cephalopoda; order Sepiida; family Sepiolidae; genus Euprymna; species Euprymna scolopes. The sequence continues at coordinate 37,402,114 of NC_136506.1, read as the reverse complement.
TCTGTTTATTTTTGTAGATACACAATTAACCTCCTTGTGAATAAAACGGCATAAACTTTTTATGATTTTCAGCCGTTTTATTAAGAGAAATCTCTTAATTTTACAGTAATGTTTTTTCAGATATAAATAGAATTTTTTAATACATCAAGCATTTTAATATAATGTACGCATGCCTAAGTATTTTCAGAGCCGCCATTTGTTTCAATTTTAAGCATTGTTAAAAAAAAACACGCTGAATCATAAAAGTCCAATGCATTAATAAGATTTCTCTATCTTTTTTAAAAAATGTTTATATATTAATGCTTATATATTAAAAAGAAATAGATTTGTGTTGTATAAATTGTTTACCAAGAAACATGACAAACAAAGCGTAATTATAGTTTTCTTATTTGTACAACCATTATCGGCTGCATATGTACATCCATATTTCTGACGCAATCGTTTTAGAGAAGCAACGACCTCAGACTAGACATAAAGTAAACTTTTTGGTCTGAGTCTCTTTTTTTTTCTTCTCTTTTATTTTTGCATCAGAAACATTTACGCACATGCGCAACCAATAAATAAGCATACGTATATATAGTTCAACAGTATGAGTATATATATTTAATAAACTACCCAACGTCGATAAATTCCATCAATCAAGAAAATAAAATATATAAAACACCCTTACCAATTACGTATCAGTAATTCGTACTCACCTACAAAAGAAAGAAAAATTTTAGTGTTAAAAACAAACAAACAATATTTTCCCAAATGCATGTTAGATATGAACCGGTGACGAAAATCTTGCAACATCATAAAAATAACCTTCCATCTACCAGTTAGAAGCATTAATTGGCTCAATTCCTAAGCGAATAAAAGACACATTGAAGAACAAAGGAAACGCATTAAATATTAAATTTATAAAAATTTAAACGAGAATCATTATTTGAAATGGTTTTAATTATTTTAAAATGGAAGCGAAAAATAATTGTCGTTTGTTCTCGGTATTCAGATGTTTTTATGATGTTGCAAAACTTTTCGTTAGAGATGTCATTTTATTTTTTTTTTAATTTCGTGACCGTAGGCGAGAAGGTGGTGTTTGATAAACTCCATATATTTTTTTTTCATTATGGTTGTTATAATTTTTTTTTTTACATGGAGTTCACCACTTATCAAGGCCCCATGGCCACTCGGGGATAAGGGTTATTGTGTGTACAGTACTCAATGGGATAGTGTAGCAACAGTATTGGAGATATTATAAGGTGTCATTACTTAGGGGGGGAGCGGTTCATCAGGAATTTGTTTGTGTTGGACTTGAAAACATCCAGTTGAAGCCGGGAGGGAAACAGGCAAGCGAAACAGAGTTCCACAGGCGTGCAGTTCTAAGAAATAAGCTATGTTCGTGGAATCTACGTTTTGATTTAGGCACAGATAAAGAGTGGGGAAAATTATTGACGGTGGTTTCAGCTAGTCGGCTAATAGTTCAGCTAATATGTGCGCGCACCACCATTATTCACATTTAAAAGAAAAAAGTCTGACCTAACGTTTCACCAACATACAGCATCTTGGTGGTCCCAAAATATCACTCATCTGATAATGGCCAAGCACATCGTTGCTTATCTTCGCGGATCTGATGAGAAATGGTGTGTAAACGCTTGTGTCGTAAGCTGCACATATATACTTACATAAATAAGCCAATGTCCTTCTTAACAGATCCGACCCGTGCTTACCTCAATACACTTTAAACATTTCTGTATCCATAGGTTTAAATGTACATTTTTTTTTTTTTTTACACACATTCATTTTCCTTTTAGTGCTTTGATTCGTATATACTTTTATTTCAAGCATTATCACTTATTGGAAATGTGCCTTATATATATATATATATATATATATATATATATATATATATATATATATATATGTATATATATATATATATATATATATATATATTTAGTAAGTTATAAAATATATATGGCGATTAAGCTACACTGAATATTCCGCGTTTCCTCCACTCTAGATATAAACTCGAAACAACGAACAAACCGAAATAATACAATCAAACAAACGAATCAACGCACATATAAACTACATATACATATTTAGTGACGGATGTATACACGTTTATATATTAGTATTTACAGATTTCAGTTCTAAACTAATTGACATTTCATTATGCGTTCTGGAACACGGCTGCTAGAGGATCAAAGGATTGGTACGTGGGGTTGGTTATCGGATTATTATCTGTTTGCTAACTGTTTTACACATGCGCATGCGTGAATCGTTGACGGCTTCTTTATGTTAAGAATACGTAGGTTTGAAAACACTTTTTAAGGTCCTGTTAAGCTAGCCTAACTGTTATCGTGCTTGACTTATTGTCTTTAGGTTTTGGTTTCGATCTCAGCTCGAGAATTTTTTTCTTGCAAAGAGTGAACTGTTTAGAAAAAAACCCTAATACTCGCATGCATATGTCTCAGTATTCTTTACTTTTTTTCTTTTTACTTCATATTTTTAAATGAATTTAACGTTACGTTTGATTCTAGGCAACGCCAGGTACATCTGCTTGTATATTATAAAGAAATACGCCAGTCATGCGCATGTCTGTCTAAAATGAACAACTACATGAGGTAAAATGACAATGATTTATTTTTTTAAATCTTGCCTATAACTGTTCCGGAAATAAATCTGAAATTAGGTCAAATATTCAGCTAGCTTTACGTTTTCTTCTATCGTGTTCCTTTTTTTAAAACTATATTTTGTTTTATTATTTATTTTATTTTATTTATATTTGCGACGGGGGGATAGATAGAGGATGGCTGAGAAAGAGTAAAAATAAGTAAAAAGGGAAATAAAGGGAGAAGTGGGATGAGACGCAGAATAAAAGAAGTTTTAATGAAAGATTCTAACGAATTTAACTCGTGCTTTCTGTTTTCTGATCGCTTCCCACAAGCCCTCGGAAAACGCAATAGATCCGATAACACTTGAAGACTGGCATCAGAGTTTCTATTAACAATGCCTTCCCACCGGACAGAGTTAGACACTAGAGTCGTTTTTTAACGTGGAAGCAAACGAAACAGAAATTTAAAAAAAATGTCTCAGAAATTGAATTACAGAATCTGATCTGACCCGAATTCCAAACTGGCATCTGAGTTTTTTGGATTTATTTGTTTCCCCACTGAGGAAATTAGGCACAAGGCCGTTTTTTAATGTGGAGAGTGAGGAGGAAATGGGGACCAGCTCCCCGGGGAGTAGGGGAGCTGGATAGTGACAATTGGTATGACGGGTTTCCCCTACATTGACTAATAACTGATTGTCACAAGGGCAATGGTCTTTGCTTGAACTTTGGTGTCCAGTCCCACAGGGGGGGTGAGTTCAAACTGGCATCTGAGTTATTAGGAGATTATCTTGTCATGCACATATCCAATTTCTTTCAACTCGACATTACTATCTAACGATATAAAACCGTCTACAAGTTTTGGAAAATAACATTCTACCTAGTAAACAATCTATTACACAAGCGATACACCTTGCTTGTCATCAATAAATCATTAAATCAGTCTAGAAAAAAGTATACGTACTTACCAGTTTACGAGTTAAAGGCGGATCTTCAGTAAAAGTATTAGGATCGACCATCATTGTTAGTAGATTAGTTAGCAATTCCTTGCGACATATCAACAATACGTTTCATCTAAGATAAAAAAGCGATACATTTCTAAATACGACAATAAAGCCGACGTGCTTTTAACTCGGCTTTCCGATTTCGAAGTATGCGTCGGTATGCATTAAGTCGTTCGTAAGTCCGCATTTTGGAAAACTTGACTTGCGTTACGTACAGCTAGGAAACATCTTACATACAAGTCATAGCTAACAATCATTTCGGTTATATTTAGAAAAATATTGATTTTTAAATCTCTCGGTAGCTTTTTCATCGACTGTTATCTCTGAAGAGAGTGAGGAGTAAGTCGAGTTAATTAGATTTTACTGTAAATTAATTCAAAAACCAAAATATGTTTTTCTTATCTCGCTTAGTTTATATATATATATATATATATATATATATATATATATATATATATATATATATATATGCGATTATTTTGGATTTTTTTTTTGTTTTTCATAAATATCTCCGATTATATGTGTTCAACTGGACACACACACACAAATATATATATATATATATATATATATATATATACAGATTTTATATAACATCACATATATATATATCGTAAAGTATACATCGATTATAATATAGATCAAATTGTAAATTGTAAGCCTCATAATCTATTTCGGTCTTCAGATCACATATTCTGGTGAGTTACATTCCAGTGATCAAAAAGTAGAATCAATTTATAATCATGACTTCCATCTGATGATACTCCGCATTTATATTACGAAGAATGTATCAGGTACTTATAGAAAAATGTACGCATTTGCCTACGTGTAGGAAAGTTTGAAAAAAAATGAGTTTTTTATTACATAGGCATCACCACTTATCAAGGCCAAGAGGCCGCTTGAAGATAAGGGTTAAAGAGTGCATAGTAGAAATTGGACAATATAGTAATCGTTAGTAATGGAAATTCAGTATATTTGTTAACAAGTGGAACGGCTCACCAAGAACATGTTTACGTTAGACTTGAAGACAACCATATTGTAGTCAGCTGGAAAGCAGGAAAACGGAAGACAATTCCACAGGCGTGCAGTTCTGAGAAAGAAGCTTTGTTCATGGAATCTACGTTTAGGTTAAGGCACAGATAACTAGTGGGGGGAATTATTGATTGTGTTTACAGCTAGACGAGTGTTTCCTGTGAAAGTTTGGCGAGGGGGGCCATAGACTGAAGCTCAGTCGAAAACTTTCCATGAAAATAACGATACATCAGAAATAAACTCGCAACATCTCTTCTGTGAGATAGAGATTGCAGCGAAGAGAAAAAGATATCTCCTATGAGGCTACGAAGTCTATTTTGAACTATATCAATGCAGAACAAGTCCTTTCTAGCAGCCCCTACCCAGATGTGGCAACAGTATTCCATACTTGGACGTACCTGACTCTTATATAGATAGAGAATTACAGAATGATCCCACCATTGTTCCTGCGGCCTTGGCAACCGATTTGATGTACGTGTTCCATTTAAGATCAGGAGTAAAGGTAAAGCCCAGAGGCTTGTCAACACTTGAGGTCTCCTCAAGACAGGAGCCATTCATTTCAACTGATGTCAGATGGGGACAGAAGGTTGATGATGGAAAGAGAGAAGCTTGGTTTTAGATGAATAAAACGTAACCAGCCACTCCTTTCCCCATTGTACCACGTGCTCAAGATCAGAGGAGAAACAATCGGAGAGAACTTGGTCGTTTACTGACTTAGATGTGCTACCATGGGTGGTAGTGTCATCAGCATAAATGTCTACAAATGATGTAAGGATGTGATTTGGAAAATCATTACTGTAGATCAGGAAAAGAGTTGAGCCCATGTGTGACCATCCAGAGACTCCAGCATTAATACTGTGAGCTTCTGATTTTTGCCCATCAACTACTACTCTTATGACCCTGTCAGAAAGAAATGATTTAATAATTGAGAAGACATTTCCAGCTATACCATAGCTAGAGATCTTGTGAAGTAGACCTTCATGCCATACCCTATCAAAAGCCTTAGATATGTCAAGAGCAATTGTCCTAGAAAGGTTGCCTCTGTCGAGAGATTCACTAATCCTATGAGAAAAAAACTGTAAGCACATCTGCTGTAGATCATGCAGAACGGAAGCCATATTGTGTGTCACAAAGAAGGTTATTTTTTGTTGAGATGGTTGATTACTTCTGTATTTAACAAAAATTCCAGCAACTTACTCTTGGAGCACTGGAGACTTGTTGGCGTGTACTGTGAGGGGGGTGAGCGATCACCAGAATTCTTAAATACAGGGCATACTGATGAGATTTTTCAGGGTGATGGGAAGCAATTCTCTTTAAGACAACGTTTAAACAGTTTTGTAAATATGGGCGCTAGTTCTGGTTGAAGTTTTTTGAGTACTATAATTGGAATACCATCAGGGCCGGTCGATTTACTGGAATCAAGATTTTTGATTAGCTTGGCAACATCACGTACATATATATGTATGTCACATTGCGTGTTTTCTGATACGGGAGGAAATATTGGGGGGTTGGTGGCCTTGGTCGCAAAGGGTAAAATTAGCTGCAAAGATTTTGACAAAGAGTTTGGCTTTGTCTGATGCTGACGAGATTACCTCAGGTCCATTGATGATAGTTGGGATAGAGCACACGCTTCTGTTCAGGATTCTGTTTGCTGTTTGCAAAAAATGGTTGGAACCAAGCCGCTGCTCAGCTATTTTGGACTTGAGAAACTAAGCATACAACTCTCTTGCGTTCTTTATTACTTTCTTACAATGGTTGCTGGCAGTCCTGAAAGCGGCTTTAGTTCCCATACATCTTTTACGTTGGAAGCAGTGGAAAAAGTTATTTCTCTGCGCAATGGCAGCACATTCAGGCGCGAACCATGGCTGGCTGTTAGGTTTTTGCTGGGACTTTTTAGATGGTATGAAACGGTCTATACCTACAATAAACGATTCCATCAGGTCTGATTCTATAGAGGACACATCCCTTTTAAACATGGAACGCAGATCTAGATCCGATATAAATGTACGGAAGCTATCCCAGTCAGCCATAGTGTATCGATATACTGTACAATAGAGAGGTACGTCTGGGACTTATTATATTTCATTTTTATCTTAATTGATACAACAGAGTGGTCGGACGATCCAAGAGGAGACTGTTCAGGACAAATTGTGAGAAAAAGGTCTAGTAGACTCGCATACTGGCCGTCATTGTCGGGCACACGGGTGGGTTCATAAACAATCTGAGTGAGGTCATAAGCAATGGAGAAATCATGACAGAACCTCCCCTCATCATCGGTCTTGTTTGAGTGGGTCAACCATTCGACGTTGTGAACATTGAAGTCTCCACATACGTGAATGTTAGCTGAAGGATAAGCATATAGTTTTCTCAGCTATGCTTTTAAAGATAGTAACTCCGCTGTTGTGGGGGGGCGATAGAGAATAAATATAAATGCTCTACTGTGAGTTAGTGCAACCCGGAAGCACATATAAGGTAAGTTAGGATCTTCTCTGGAAATGTCCCTACCACATGGAAAGCCATCTTTAATATAGGCCCATATTCCATGCCCATGGCGATCTTGGGGGTAAGATTTAGAAGTTAAGTTAGAGTATCCTTTAATTACAAACTCATCTAGGGAAATAGTCTGTCCAAAGCCAGTGTCGCTTTAAAATAAAAGGTCAGGTTAATCTCCTGTAATTGGGTTTTACCTATGGAAAGTTAGAACGTAGACCCCTGATGTTGGAGAAGGAGACATGGTAGTGGGGGTCTGCGTTGGAAGTTGGAGATCCGGGTTTAATCGTGTATTTTTTCTTGAAACTTGTCATGATGGAATTTTGGAATTTGTGGACTAGGTCGTCAGACATGCTTAGGGAAGGACAGAAAGGGAAAACTAACAGAGAAAAAGAAACAAAGAAATGTTTTTATATTTTTGTAGAACATGATAAGGTAAAGTCGTAACAATTACCGACTAATATGCCATCGGGAGGCCCCACCAAACCTACTGCATGATCGAGAATCCTTTCACCAAATGGCAATACAGCAGCTCCAGTACTTTGCGCCTGCTAGTAGGACAGTCCCCTTAGTGGTTAATCCAAGGTTCGGGTCCTTGACTATCAGGCGGATAACGTCAGCCCAGATAAAATGTTTACCTCCAGCACCCTTACTCGTGACATGGCTACAAGGATAGACATAGAAAGAGAAAATTTCCGCCACCTCCACCAACTGTTCGCGCAAAATACTGCCAACCTAGAATACAACTTTTTCTTCCCTCTTTGTAAGAAAATAACTTATTAAAAAATGAGGACTGAGGGACAAATACGGAGAAGTGAGAGTAACGGGAACTGCCGATAACGCATCCACAATACGTTTTCTACACTCCATTAAAAAAAAGAAAAGTATTAAGTATTGAACTTGTAAAAGTCCAATTGGCGTGTTTAAGGGAAAGTATGGTGATAGATTCCCCCCTCACGAACTAAAAATTAACACAATTTCCTAATCCATTTTTGCAATCAGCTTGGGAAATGTAATAAACAACATTTATGGACGAGAAAACGTTAGCATTAAATAAAACAATCAGAAAATAAATATATACATTTAATACTGAAATAAAATGTAGTTAATTAATATTTGAATCTAAAGATAAAAAGATTAATATAGAAGTCACTTATCTCGAAAAAAGAGATTCGTCTCCAGAATGCAAACTTTTGAAAAATGTTTTAGTTTTAAAAACATCAGTGTTCCAAAGGTTTTTTTTCTGTTAAATTAACCGTTAAAAGAGAAGCATGATCATATTCTGACTTTAGCTAATGACGTTTTAAGAAAAAGCGAGGGGGGGGGTCTTCCGAAAGTCATCTGGTGACGTTATAAGTATGCGAGATAAAATGAAAACAGGATTGAGGGGTGGGTCTGAAAAGAAATAAAATGGTTAAGCCTATGCTATCTTTAAGATCGACTTGGTAGATAAATAAACACTGACTGGGTTGACGCTGAATTTTGTCATAGGAAACGATGTCACCATTATATATATATATATATATATATATATATATATATATATATATATATATATATGCTGAAGACAGACTACTTTTCATTGTATCAAAAGTCATTTTTCAGTGTTGTCCCAGGAAGAGATATACTTAGATATTTGAAGAAATGTGAGGGGTGCATACCTTATGTGATACACTATATATATATATATATATATATGTATATATATACATATATATATATATACATATACAAATATATAAAATAATCAAGTGTTTCCTTTTCCGATTATATATGTTTTAACTCTTTTTCAAAGTGTTTTTAACATGTTTTTTTAACGGTTTGCTCTTATATACATATATATATATATATATATATATATATATATATATATATATATATATATATATATATATATATATTCCCGGGTAACGCTACGCTGCGTGACTTCTTTTTCATTATAAAGTATACTGAAGTAGAAGCCTATTTCCAGTTTCAAAAGATAATGGATACCCCCGTCAAGGGTAGCTGTGCGTGAACTTTTGGCGCAAAGTTTGCGCAAGTACGACCACACCCTCCTGAATCGGCACTGCTTTAGTTCAGTGGTAAGTAGCAGAAATCCAGGACGACTGGAAACAATGCCAAGGGAAGCGGAGAACACAAATAACTACTGGAATTCCCAAATGGTTACTCATTTTTTTTACTGACCGGGATCAATATTGCACAATTTCGGTGATCTAACGGGAACCGGTGTGCCAACTGGATTATGCCGCATTAGAAAATATACAAACCTGTTTTATCTACGATATTGAACGCTTCCTTTTAATGCAGATTACATGTTCTTGTATAGAATAGTATTAAAATATACAGTTAAACATTTTTTTCACCGGGTAATAAAAATACCCGATCTATGTAGATTTTTTCCTGCATTTGATATATATGACTCCAAAGTTACGTCGAGTAAATACATCTCCCTTATCTTGAATACAAAGCGATTTTAATGATCATCTACCAAAATAAAATACTGTATTATTACTATAATGAATCACAGGAACCACGGATGTAATAAAGACAGTTGTCTCCCCCTCGCAATGCAGCGTTTAAACGCTATCTAGTATGTCGAGCGCTTTTGGATTACTGTACACTATAGTAGAACCCTGAGATGCGGTGGTCCAAGGATATGGGGTTTTACAAGTTACAATGTAGAATACGATGCTTTTTTTTCGTCCTCTGGTTACGGTATATTCCCCGCCTTACGGTATTATTTCTAATGTTATTTGATTATATACATGTGTATTATATACTGTACAGTATTTTGTTACTAATTTTTAATGCCGTATCCTGGAGTTCTACTGTTCTTACCAAACATCAATCTCTAATCGTACATGTATTTCCCCCGTTTAGAGCGCTACTCAGAAGACTCAAATAAAATTAAAGCTAACTTTAGAACACTGCTGAAACCTCCGTATTCCAATTTTTTTTTTTTTTTTTTACTCAATTCGATATCCCGAAGAAAATCTTTAGAAACGGTAAATAATTTGGAAAAATCCTGAAAAAAATACATTTATGGCTTAATACCTCGACTCCCAATCACATGAGATATGCTCCATGGAGCATTTCGGGCTGAAATTAGGGATGTTGGAATGCTTGCTATTATTCTGGTTAATTTTACGTAAGAATAAACTATTAAATTCTTCTCGAACCTTTCCTTCTATAAGGCACATACACAAACATATACGGACAGTTTTTTTTATTGCATTTTAACCCCAAACAAAGCAACAGTGCTACTCTAATGTAGTGGACTACTATCTGAGAATAATTAGCAGGAATACTATGTAGGGAGTTGAGCAGCAAGATTTCGCTTTCCATTACACGTGAAGTTCTGCATGTCTGTAAAAGAAACAGGAACCTAGAAGGGAATTCCAAAGTCTAGCAGTCCTAGGTAATATTAGAGTAAAAAGCTTCCTGTCATCTGCGTATCTCTACTGCGTAGCGGTGGGATTTTATTGCTTTTCCGGGTTGTCGGAATATTTACGCTGAGAAGGTACAAGAGCTTGTAGTTCGTCGGAGCATCTACAATTCAAATACTTGTAAAACATAGGGATGCAACATTTCCCCGATGGGTCAGAGGTGGAAGCCTAGCTGACAGTTCGAATCTATTAGGTTGGTGACTCTGTCTAGTAACAGATGTATCGGTACGTGTATCAGAATTTTGGGGGCATTTTTGACACCCCTAACACAAAACTGCGAATAAAATATTTTTAAAAAATCATTTCTCTTTTAAAAGTGGGTTATTTTCTGTATGGAATATACCTCCAAAATAAACTATTAAAATTGTTTGAAAAATAATAGAAATATTATTATTTTTTATTTTTAAAAAAACAGTGTTTACAAAGTGCCGGCGCGCGTTCATGCAGCCATTTTTACGTATGAAATCAAGTGAATTTTACGAGGTAATTTTTTTTTCAATTTTTAAACTTAAAAAATCTATCAAACTGTTTCTATTGGTTAATTTTTTACGATATTTTCAAGGTCAATGTGAAATTTTATGCTTTTTTCAATAAACCGATTATAATATTTTAGACAAACGTATTTTTTTTTAATTCACCCGCCCCATTTTGAAATATCTATTAAAATTTAAATAATTAATTTACTCACCAAAGTTTTATATATCACAAATTGAAGATAAAATATCAATAAATAAAATATTCTGATTGAACACACAAAAAGGGGTGTTATTTGGAAATTTACCTGTAAAGTCCAAAGTGGGAAACCTTTTTTTAAACCACGTTGCTTTTTTTTTTAAATAAAAGCTCGTGTTATGCTTAGATTTTCATGGAAATATCGGACACTGACGACAATTTCTTCCATTTAATTAAATATTTTCTTTTTTAGATATTAAAAAGAATCGCTCGATAAAGAAGAAATAAAATATATTAATCAAAAACTCATTTCATTAAGAGAATTTTTTTTTAAATTCGGTAGATTGGTTTTTTTAACGGCAAAAACTGATAAGGGAATGTGAGCATTTTTCAGTTACGGTGGCCCCAAAATACTAATTTTGGTTTACATCACGCAACAGAAAGAGACATTAATTGTGGCGCTTCGAAGCCACCGGAAGATAAACTCGAAGAAAAGCAGATATGTGTCTCCCTTTATTTCAACAGTGAAAAACATCTGTGTTCGCGGTATTTTTGGAATCCATGTTAAAAAGTAGTTTGTTTAAAAAGGACATGGAATATAAGTATAAATATGGATAAATCCTTAACATTTAAGAATGGAGGTACCCATTGAATAGTATTTTTTCATAGGTAAGTGATTTTAGGAATTTATGTATATTTTTATAATCGAAGTAAGTAAAATTTCGTTGATTTCTTTATTTTTTTTTTTAGATGCCCCATTTAAATAAACAAATATTGCATACTTTGCCACTAAACCCGTTATTTTTTAAAGGTTGGTCTTTCCTCCTTTAATTGAAAAAAAAATAGGGCTTGAGTTACATTTTTCAAGTAGTTATAAGCTTCGAAAGATAGTAAGTTGAATTATTCAAGTTCTTATCACGCATTTTAAATGGCAGTTTCTGACGCTGCTAATGTACCGGGCCAAATCTGACAACAATATTCCATACATGGGCGAATCATAGCCTTATAAAGGTACAGTATGCTCTGAGGCGTGAGAAACCTCAGGCACGTTAGAGAGAGCCCACCTTCCTCACACCAGACCCAGCATTGCCTCCGAAGTATTTGTTCCAATTCATGTGCCCTGTGAATGGTAAGCCGAGTAGTTTGAAAAAAGTACTGTCAGGTAATGTAGTATTACCCATAGCTATTTGTGGTTTCTTATATATATATATATATATATATATATATATATATATATATATATATATATATATATATAATAAATTCCACAGCCAAACAACGTCGCAGCCCACAAGAGCCATGACAGTCAAAGAACCGGAAGTCCAAGACTCGAGTTTCGCCCTTATTTCTGAAAATCCTATCATAAGTTGCTCGCTTGGTTAGCATTGCTGGATGGCATCGTCCTTTCGAGTTAAAACTCCTAATTGTGAGACATCAACTTGGGGTCCTTAGCTGGTTGGATGACCGCGTCCCTTGTTGAGACGAAGTAGGTTCATTTCACAGTCGGATTTCGGCGCGGTTTGCTTGATATGTGTTGGTTAATAGAAATTCTTGTGTGCAGGGCGTTTGCTCAGTTGGTAGAGTGCTTGCCTTGCATGCAAGAGGCTCGGGTTTCGAATCCTGAGTTCGGATGTGTCTGAGCCCAAATGAGGGCGAAACTAGAGTCTTGGACTTCCGGTTCTTTGACTGCCATGGTTCTTGTGGGCTGTGACGTTGTTTGGCTGTGGAATTTATTATATACAATCTCTCACATTCTGAAAATCATATATATATATATATATATATATATATAAATGGGGTAGTAAAAAGAAGACCATAATCTAAATTCTTCAAGAGGAGATTATCGGGATAATACTAAAGCCCAGCAAAATTGTATTGAAACTTATTTAAAAATCAATAACCAAAGAACTTCAAGTATAAAACTATATGCTAATATATCTATAGATAGATAGATTTATTCATTTATTCAATAAGTGGTTATATCGATTAGGAGTGTTAGGGAGGTGAACACTCTTTATGCCATGGTATTTCGAAACCTAATGCTTCGCATCAGAAGTGTAGAGAAGATGCTAGGCAATAGAGCAGGAATGCAACGTCTCGCGATAGTTTCACTAGGAGAGAAATAAATTATTGTAGCTGTTTAGGGGAACTATTATGTTAGCTAGCTTGAGTAAATGGCCAAATACAATAACTTCGTTCCAGAATATACAACCTGCCAGGCGAAATTTTAAAAAATCCCAGCAAATAGAGCAAATTAACCGTGTAAGTGGCAAAATGTAAACTCAGCAGTATTCAGTCAGACTTGTATATATATATATATATATATATATATATATATATATATATATATATATATATATATATATGTGAGTGTATATATATATGCCTGTATATATATATATATGCAAATAAATATATATATAAATATAGACATATTTATATATATATATATTATTTTCTCTTTCTTTCTTTCTCTCTCTCTCTCTCTCTCTCTATATATATATATATATATTATATGTATTCCCTTTCTCTCCCCTCTACTTATATATATATATATAAATATATATAAAATATATATATACGTGTGTGTATATATATACATACATACATATATATACCTATATATATATATACTGCGTGATTATTAAGGATGTTAAGTAATTCGTATATATAGATATATATATATACATATATATAGACATATTTATATATATTTTTTCCTTCTTAATGTGTATATATTACATTTATATATATATATATATATATATATCGCATAATTATTAAGGAATTGTATGTGATTCTAATTATATTTATAGTATTGCTTGAAGTGTAAGTGGCATAGAATTGATAAACTTCGCACTTTATCCATTGCGCTGCGTTTCTTCTTATGATGTTCTGTTTTCTATTATTTCATCTCTTTCCCCCCTTATATTTGTCGCTATATGTATTTATGTCTGTGTGAGTGTGCGTGTATGTGCGATTGTTATGGCAGCACGTAGCAATGCATAGTAATCGAAAAGAAAAATCGATGTTCACCACGCAAGAAAATCATATTATGAGGCTCTGCAGCCACCCATGCTGTCGTAGTAATAGTAGTAGTAAAATTAATAGTATTTAGTAGAGGTCGTTTGATGTAAGGATATTCTGTAGGGTGAAACGAATTTCTCTGCACCAGGGATTAAAATACGAACGATCAAAACAAGTAGGATATTCTGCTAGGGATATGCAGTGTAGTTAAGCGTATGGAAATGCTAGGTTATTGGTTAAGCGTGCGGCTGAAAGTAGCTAAAACAGAAGGTGAATCGGTTCACAGAATAAAAGAGCTATGTCAAACCGCGCAGTCGCTTATACGGATTCTGGATCAGAGGGAAGCAATAGGTTTTTAGTTCGTTTCTAGAATCGAGATTCCTCTGTGGCGTACTGGTTTGTATTTATTTATGCATTTATTTTATTTTTAATTGGATTTGTCTACGATTTTAAATGACGCCACCCTTAAATCCGAGCCACCAATTACTTTCAGAGCCTCACCCTTTGACCGGATTCGTTTTATCAACATACACACACGCAGGCACACACAAATAATCACACACACACCACACCACACACACACACCACACATATATATATATATATATATATATATATATGTGTGTGTATGTGTGTGTGCATCAGTTCATAAACTATATATATATATATATATATATATATATATATATATATATATATATGCATCAAATATCAATACGAGAAATATATAAATGTTTATATCTTTTTTGTATTTATTTCCTATGGTTTGTGAATGCTGCTTAAATAGTTTTATTGGTTCGCATGCAAAGAAGTTTTCCAATGAAGAACTATAATATTTTTAATATGGTTTAAAGATTAGAAAACTTCCAAGACTATATATCTATCTATCTATCAATCGTCTTTTCTCTCTTTCCTTCTTTTTTCTTTCTCTCTCTCTCCCTCTCTTTCTCTCTCTCTCTCTCTCTCTCTCTCTATATATATATATATATATATAATATATATATATAATAAATTCCACAGCCAAAAAAAGTCGCAGCCCACAAGAGCCATGACAGTAAACGAACTGGAAGCCGAAGACTTCCGGTTCGTTAAGTGTCATGGCTCTTGTGGGCTGCGGCGTTGTTTGGCTTTTGAATTTATTATATATAATCTCTCACATTCTGAATATATATATATGTATATATATATATATATATATATATATATATATATATATATATATGTATATATACGCGTGAACTTTTTGTGGTAGGAGGTGGGCAATCTCCAACCACACCTCTCCTGAGTCGACATAGTTAAGTACCAGTGGCAAGTGAAGTGTATGTACAGGACGACTGGAACCAAATGCCGAAATGAGCGAGGAGGATATACAGCGCCTAGAATTCCCAAATGGTCACCCATCTGCAAAAACCATAAGTATATAGCACAGTATGTTGTTTTCTTTATTTTTTTCTTCTTCCTTCTTGCCATGTTGTAAAGTTTGAGAAAGAAAAATATGTCTGTAAAGATCCACGCGTTGTCTCTCAGCGGTAGAATTTAAAAATGTTGGAACATCAAGGGTGTGAGTTCAATTATAGAAGCGTTGATGTAATTTGAATAAATATAATATGCATCGAGTGCGCTTCAAAGCAAAATCCCAATGGCAGCATTGAATGTGACCATCCATTTTAGTCCCAATTCCACTACAGATTGGAAGTTATCCTCTAGTGTTTCTGCCATTTCTTTAGATATGTGTTCATTTGTGTTCCCGTCATGTCTGTTATAGAGCGTGGTGTCATCACCATATATACTCATCTCACAGGGAGGTCATTTATGAATATTAGGAATAATAGAGGTCCAAGGATAGACCCCTGAGGCACTGCCGCATTTATATCACCTTGTTTAGATATACGACCGTCGAGGACAACCTGGATTTTTCTCTTATCTAAGAAGGATTTAATTATGTTAAGTATTCTTCCAGTGATACCGTATGATCTGATTTTCCTGAGAAGACCTTCATGCCATACCCTGTCAAAACCTTAGATATACTTAGAGCTACCGCTCTACCCTCCCCTGCTTTGTCCAGTGAATTGTATATACTGTTCTGAGATTACAGTTAGGATGTCTGCTGTGGAACGGGCTTGCCTAAATCCATATTGTTGGTCGGTCAGAATTTTAGCATCCGTAAGGTGATGGCCTAGAGCTTGGTTATTTATGGACTCAAATATTTTTTAGAAAAGTGGGAGGAGGCTAATGGGGCGATAATATAATGGGTCGGTTCTTTCGCCAGAATTCTTGAAAACTGGTACCACAGAAGAATTTTTCTAGCAGGTAGGAAAGCAAGATTCATTAGGGCATTTGTTGTAAAGTTTGGAGAGAACTGGAGCTACTTCGGCGTAGCACTTTTTTAATAGCACAGCCGGGATGAGATCAGGTCCACATGCTTTTGAAGTGTCAAG
Source organism: Euprymna scolopes (assembly GCF_053919585.1). Lineage (NCBI taxonomy): Eukaryota > Metazoa > Mollusca > Cephalopoda > Sepiida > Sepiolidae > Euprymna > Euprymna scolopes. The sequence goes on along the minus strand of NC_136506.1, from coordinate 37,385,403 downwards.
ATTTTGTATGATAGCATGCACCTGAGAAGGGGTTATTTTCAGATCGTTTAGTGTGGCGTCTGTCCGCAAAGGAAAGTCAGAGCGGGGACGGTTAGCAGGGTCTAGTGTGGAGTTGGAGGCAAACCGACTAGAAAGCATGTTAGCTTTCTCGGTTGCTGAGCAAACAACCTCATAATTGTTGGATAGTGGGGGAATTGTTGATTGTCCATTATTTACTACACTGTCGCAGGTTTTGGCGGATCTAGTCATCAAATGTATCATTTTATTTGTTTGCGTACAATTTTTGTCGCGTGTTTCGTTATGTTTTCGTGCACTTCTAATTCTCGCGATGAATTTTGTTCGTATACTTGCTTGTAAATATAAAATTAGCATACCAATCAGGATAAAGTTAATTAGGATTTTCCACAGTGTGAACGTGGCATTTTAGTGAATGAAAAATCCTCCCAATGTAATTGTGGGTTTGTTCATCACTTTATAGTTAGAAGGAGAGAGAGAGAGAGCACGAGAGAGAGAGAAAGAGAGAGACTGGTAGAGCGATAAGGAGACGAAAATGTACGAATTATTATTATATAGAATATCATGGAGAAAGGATGCATTAAATAGCCGAAAGCCAGAGATTTACATTTAAATTATCAAAAGCAAGAGATTTACCGGTTTCGTTCTCATTAACGAAAGTCTTTCGTAATTAAAATATTTAATTAAAAACTGTAAAACACATGAGAAAGGAAATGTGCAACGAAGATTTTTGGTTCTTGCGTAAAAAAAATATGCATACATTAAATTAGGAAAAATGGGGGTGGGGGAGAATGATTTTATACATGAGAATAAATATTAAAATGGATCGATGTTGATCTTCCTTAGAGTCCATTATTTTTTGTTAAATTCAGGGAATTATAATTCATTTTACCCGTTGTCCGACGGATATTATATATATATATATATATATATATATATATATATATATATATATATATATATATATATATATACTTTATCATAGCTCTACTTGAGCTTAATGGTAAAAAAATTGAGCTTTTATTAATTAATGCAGCATTTCTTGCATTATAATTTTATCGATATTTTATATCGGATAGTTATTTGTATTCTATATTTATATTCAAGGATTTCTGACTTTCATTTTTTAATTATACACACACACACACACACACCCACATACACACACACAAATATGACAACAATACTCCATACATAAGCGAATGGTACAGGATACTTTCAGGCGTTAATAGCTTACTAGCACGGTAAAGAGAACCTACCTTCTTCGCAGCGGTCCTGGCAATGTTCTCAGTGTGTGTAATTATAAATAAATAATAAATATTCTTTCTTTATACAGGCACTAGTTTACTGGTTTAATACTTACATAATAATTATGATTAAATATTTATAATTATAAAACTCAAATGACCTTGTAACGGATGTTGTAATTATGCATACGGTTTACGACTTCCGGTTGCGCAGTATTACATAAACATAAACCCATAACAGCGTAAATTAAATCGTCACGATCGTCCCAATTGTTTTTGTCTTTTTTTTTTCGCGTTTAAATTATTCAAATAAACAATTGTTAATACTTTCTGCTGTTTTTTACATCGTTCATTTCCGCATTGTCTTAATTAGTTTTATTTACCTTATTATTACCATATAAATTAAATATTTGACCCAATGAGTCATGAATGTTTGTTTAAGATGCATAAAAAAATTACATTTTATTTTCATTTTCTACTTAAAAAGCTAGTCTTAACATGGGGAGAGTGTTTTTAACTATTCTGTACTTTTAAATAACAATTTCATTTAAAAAGGATATATCAAAATTTGAATTAAACTTTAAGTATTATGGTATCTGTTCAGTGAACATTTACTTACGATTAAATGGCTGTAAGTTTGTTTTTTCAAAAATAAACAATTATAATCAGAACGACGCATAGAAATCTATCTATATTCTTTTTTTCATTTTAATATACTTTGATAGAAATGTTTCTGTTATGTCACAAAAACTATTTTCTTTACGTCACAAGTGTCACGCTGATACATTAATATCACTGCTAATATAACATACTGACGGGTAGTCTAGTCATAATTATTTTTTATCCCTACAGACGCCAATGTTTCATGCTTACGGAATCAGTGTGGGGAGGGGATTATAATTCCTGCCAGTCATGATATTCGTACAACATCCACGAAGCCGCATTTGCTTCATTTCCTAAGCCTCTACCTCGTGTCAACCAAACAATTGCCACAGGAACTAAGTGATTTAAGAACTATTAAATACCGAATTCGGGTGAATACATTTACCAATCTAGAGTGTCCAAACGAGCGGAAATCATGAACACTTCATAAACGCTAGTTGACTGGTTTAGTTAGTATTCCGCAGACAGTGCCCATTCTTAAGTATTCTTGAAGGGGCTGGATAATTTTAAATAAATAATTATTATTTTCATACCTACAGCCAATAGTGTTTTATTCTTACGCAACCATCAATGTAGGGACAACTATTTTTGCCAGTTATTAGATTTGAATCAGGTCACACACACACACACACACACACACACACACATATATATATATATATATATATATATATATATATATATATATATATATATATATATATAGATGTTGTTTTGTTTTTGGTTTTAGCGATATGTTTTGAATGAATTCAATCATTTACGAAAGTGCATTTTTACCTAAATGCGAGTTGGGAATAATTTTCCCTTTTAACCAATTTGGTACCCCCACATGGGGAGCGGTATATATATATTATTTTATATCATTTTATTTTATTTTATTTATATTATTTTAAAATATTTTTAGTGGATAATTACATTTTAAAAATAATATATATATATATATATATATATATATATATATATATATATATATATATATATATATATATATATATATACTACCTCACTCTACCCAGGCGTTGAGCAATGGTTGAGGTGAATACTGAAAATCGATATATAAATTAGTATATAACTTTATAACATTGTATTTCGGTATAGAAATAATTATATATATATATATATATATATATATATATATATATATATATATATGAATATATATAATGTGTTTTTAACGACAAACATAGAATTCAATATGGCAGCTGAGATATTTTGCGCAAGTGTTATTTTTGTAAAAACCAGCCAGCCTAAGGCAAATTAACGGTAACCTAAAGTAATTCAAGTATCCTGTCATAAATCTGTCCATTCTATTCATCACATTGTAGGCAAAAATAAATGGGATGAAAGCAGAACAAAGAAAGGGAGAAAATGATGAGCAATTTCGAATCTATTTGCAGAAATCTGGCGTTGGAGAATTTATCAGAGACAGATATTGCTCACGACTGAGGAATTAAAATAAGGCTATGTTTGTGACAGGATTCATTGTGGAAAGCATTTTTTTTTTTTTGCAATGATAATATAGGTTATTATTGCCTCAGCATCCAGTAACTAACGCGTGTCATGGCTTGGAACTCCATCACACACACACACACACACATACACACATACACACACACTCACACACACATACACACACACAGACACACATATACATATATATATATATAAGAACAAGTAGTTAATAAAACATGTTAAAAACATTTTGAAAAAGAGTTAAAAACATTTAATTTTAAAAATGAAACACTAAATAAATGGATAGGCCTTAATCCCCGGAGTTTCGAAGAAATACTTTCCTTCTTATCAGAGGGTAGGATGTAGCAAAATGCGGGATCGGATTTTGCTTGTAAAAGTATTAATAGAAACTACAAGTAAGTCATAGATCTTACTTGATAACAAAAATGAAGCATCTTTGGATTTTACCTTCATTGGAAATTTTACCCTTCACCAGACTATCCATTCGCGTGAAATCACATTTTTCTTCACCCTATTCCCTCTGCTTCACTTTTTGTTATCAAGTAAGATCTATGACTTATTTGTATTTTCATTTAATACTTTTGCAAGCAAAATCCGACCCCACGTTTTGCTAAATCCTATCCTCTGATGAGAAGGAAATTATTTCTTCGAAACTCTGCGGATTAAGGACTATCCATTTATGTAGTGTTTCCTTTTTAAAATTAAATGTTTTAAACTCTTTTCCAAAGTGTGTTTTAACAGGTTTTATTTACTACTAGTTCCTATTATAAGCTCTATCTCCTATTTGGTTTTATCGAGCTTTTACATCTGGTTGTGATTACTTTATAAACATTAATTCTTTAATATTTATAATTTACGTTAGTTTTGCCATCTTGGATCAGTTTGGTAAACTTAACTGTAATTCTTATATATATATATATATATATATATATATATATATATATAGTAAGCCACATACAGTACTGTTTTCTGTTTCACAGCTCATCAGTGCGGTTAGTCAAGTAACTACCTCAAGCCAGGATCGAAACCCGATCGCCCAAACAACAACGCTATACGGATGCTGCTATGCGGGCAGTGAATTAATAATGTTTTTACATTGTCCAAAGTGAAGCAAAATAATCACCATTTAAAAAAAAAACAACAAACGACTACCCGAAAAAATTAATATAATAGAAATAAATGTCAATAAAAGTTCAGTTTATGTTCTTTTTTGTTTTGAAATAGTTTTTAATGCTCTTTACTTTAAATAATTTCAGCGAGCCGAAATTAAAACGAAATTTGAGGCAATAACTACTTAAATGAATTTTTATATAAACTACACATGCTATAATCGAATATTCCTCAAGCACAAAATAACGGGAAACATTAAAATATGTTTATAAATATTCCTTACGTTGACGGAACTCTCTTAAATTGTTAACAGAGAATGCTCAGGTGCCCCTCCTTCAAATTGAAAACGGGGCTCTCCATTTCAAAGTCGCTGCCATTTTGATTTTTTTAAACCGGTTCGTGAATTGAAAAAAGAATGTTTATTACAAACTACTTAAAAATACAAACCAATGAACTGTTCTATCATAAAATAACTTTTATTGACTATGATAACATTTATTTCTTGTATATTTATATTATTATATATATAACATTTTCTCTTTGTGAGGAAACATCATTTTGTTGGTCTCAAATTTCTACGAATGGAAAGAAAGTTAATATAAAAAATATATTTTCGCGAAAATTATCTTCACTTGTTTCATATTTTGCTTAGAGTAAAATTTTTGAGTATTAAAACCTATCTCTTTACAACTCCCTCATTTTCATAACCTATCATACTTTCATCAATCACAGTCAATTTTCTGTGGGCTGCTTTTAACCTAGTCAACGACGGGTACTTTTTCTAGTATATATATATATATATATATATATATATATATAATTGAATTTTTTAATTAAATTATGCAAATTAAAAATGTATATCAAAATTATTGTTTGACAAGGACTACATAAAATTTCAGTTTTTCCCTTAATCAATGGATTCTCAATTAATGGCCCATTTCATCGGAAGAAATGTTTTTAGCAAAATATATACAAGTAATTATAAATTTATAAATATAGGTAATTAAAGTATAGCAATGTAGATCACATTAGCTATGCATTGAAAATCTATCGATTAAAACTTTAATTTTATGTATTCCTTTTCAAACAATGAATTTGTTGTATATATTTAATTTACATAATTTATTTCGAATTTTCATTCATATTATAGCTCTGTCATATACATTTACATTCTTCAAATTTGATTGTCTTATGAATATTGATTTTAATATTTTATTGATATTAGGTTTACAGTATTATAAATCTGTAATTCAAAAACATTTTCAAATTTATATATATATATATATATATATATATATTTGTAATAATGTTATATATATATATATATATATATATATATATATATATATATATATATATGTATATTCTAGAAGTGTAAGCCTTTTTGAGTTTCAGAACAGTTTCAGATGGTTCGCTGTTACACACAAGTTCTGGGAGGTGACTTGTTTGTAGTAGACAGTTCCACAGAACAAAATATTCTTACCGTGCCGAAACCCGGGAAAAGAACATGTGAAATTGCTCCAGAACAAAAAGAGGAGGATGTTGCAATATTTTGGGTTTTCCTTTCGATAAATAATGCTCTTTCAATAAGTTTAATGCTTTGCAGCCGTCGTCCAGGGCTTCTCTCATCACTAGTGATAGACTTCAGTCATCTAAACACTGTATTCATTCCGCAAAGACAGTTGCATTCTTTTCAATGAAGTCGGGGTCGTTTCTGTTTTCAGGTTGTGTTTCTAGTACTTTGTGTAGCCTTTGGGTTCGTAAATATCCCAGAAATTTAACTTGCCACAATTCGAATTTTGATTCTGATCCATCGAAATAAAGACGCACGCTGGGCCCATAACCTCTAGAAGTGTAAGCCATTTTTAGTTTCAGAACAGTTTCAGATGGTTCGCTGTTACACACAAGTTCTGGGAGGTGACTTGTTTGTTGTAGACAGTTCCACAGAACAAAATATTCTTACCGTGTCGAAACTCGGGAAAAGAACATGTGAAATTGCTCCAGAAAAGGTTCAATATTTATGGAGCAGCTCTGGTGTCTGATTGGTTGGTAGCAAAACGTGAATTAATTTGATTCGTCAGTTCTTAGCAGCATCGTTTATAAATAGAATCGTCCGACTGTGTGGGATCATACCCCATTAGTGTTCCAAAATATTGCAACATAAATTACAATACAAAATGCGGGCATGAAAAGTAAAACACTAATTGTTAAAACTGGAAAAGATAAGGACAAGATATTCTAGTAAAATATATAATATATTTTTAACCTAAATATTGCAGTACTAAGAATTGATTATATAATCTTATGAATTTGAATTAAAAAAAAAAACTTAATTCTGCAATATTTTAGGTTATGCATGTATTATATTTTTACTAGAATATCTTGTCTTTTCCCCCAGTTTTATACAACTAGTCATTTACTTTTCCATGTTTAATCTTAACCATATTACTTTTCATGCCTGCATTTTTCTATTGTAATCAATGATTTTTCCAGGCTTCCAGTAAATTCACTTGTTCTTTGTTTAATTTCAGTCTTACGTTAGCCTCCATAAACATAACATTCACATATGTAATAACAATGTACGGCACTCGTCTGCTTTCAGAAAATCCCCAAATTATCTCCATTTCTTTCTTTCATTCTCTCTGTTTCACTTGTTTCTTCGCTTTTCGCGACACCGGTGAATTGGTCGCAACAGTAGTCGATGAACGACATAGTTGCTATGGAAACCAATCATAGAAAAGTCGCTTACGTCTTTATGCTTTTGTTACGATTTTTAACACCAGTAAATTCATCATAACCTTTGTTTTACTGAACGAAAACTGAAGATTATTTTCACAATATAGCTGAGAAGGTGGTCTATAAATTGTAATAATTGTTTGAAATTTGATTGAAAATGTGTGAGCTGTTAAGTTTTAAAGCAGTTCTAAATGACTAAAACTGCAACTTAACCATATGTTCAAACACGGTATATATATATATATATATATATATATATATATATATATATATAGAGAGAGAGAGAGAGAGAGAGATAGATACATCATATATATATATCATATATCTATATATATATATATATATATATATACATTTTTATCAGTTTTATCAGTAAATATGACAACAATATTATATACGTAATAATCTGAATGAATATCTACCGCAAATAACGTATATGTAAATGTTATTGTTTCATTCCCGAAGTATTTATCAGAAAAAAAATGACATTTTCTCTCATATATTTTTATCTATACATATACCCATTTTGTCCAATCTTGTCAAAGTTGGGAAACTTTATTTGGAGATGCACCTCCTTTTTTTTTTTAAATTTATACACAATTTCGAACTAAACTCTTTGCTTAATCTACGAGAAAAGAATGGTTTCGTCCTGTCAGAATTTTACTAATCCACACCTAATAAATTTAGAAAAATAGTTGTTGAGGGGTGGTATCAACTAATAAGAAATAAGCATCTATAATATTTCTTCAATATAATCTGTTCCTTTATTTTTATAGAAATGAAACCGATTTAATTTGCTGTGAATTAAATTTAATTAACACATCCATCTTTGACTTTTTTTAACGTTTTTATTGAAATGTATTTACCTATTGTGGGCATTTATCTAAAATTTCGTTCGTTTTTTTATGTTATATTTTCGGTCTATAAATCATCGTTTTATATTCTAAATTCGTCAAATCGTTTGTTTGGTTTAGCGAGTATATTTACGTCAGTGCGTTACATGCCTCGAGCAAGATGAATCGTTACCTTATTGCTTATATTTAAAGGCGCGAAATAGAAGATAAAGCAGATAACTACCGGCATGTGATGTCTTTATTACTGCCACATCAGTCTGCATAAATATATAGTCTGTATTGAGAGAATGCTATTTTAGAACGGGTGCAACAGAAATTGCTTGCTCGATTCTGAAAGGGATATTTTTTCTGTAAGTTATGCCCCTTTGCTCTGGTCGGCAAAAGGATGATCGACTAGTGATTACATGCAGCTTGTCTCGGCTCTGTCTTTATTTTCATAGCAAGTGCACGACTGGACTCGAATCTATTATCCCCCCTTACAAAACTTTTACAGAAAACACCCGACTAGCTACAACCACTGTATACGATTTCCTTCCCTCTATCTGTGCCTAAATCTAAACGTAGATTCTATGATAAAAGCTTCTTTCATAGAACTGCCCGCCTTTAGCACGCTGTTTCGCTGATTTGATTCCCGAATGAATACAACAATACAACCTTCAAATCCAATATAAACACGTTCTTGTTTAGCCATCTCCATAAATAATCAAAGTCTACACAATTTACACCATTAGTGATTACTGCACTACCACTCTACATTCATTAACCCTTATCCTCGAGTGGCTTTCGGGTCTTGAAAACCGGTAGCCTCTAAATAATAAAAAAAGAAAACGAATAAAATCGCAGACATTCTCAAGATTTTCAAATTGGATGCATATACTCGATTATGTTTCTAAACACATGTTTAGGTTCCTCCTCTCTAAAAATAACGAAGAATGTTTTAGCCAACTTGATATATACTAGTAAAACGTTAGAGTGTTTAGAGATAAAACGAATAAGAGAGAGAGAGAGAGGGGGGCAGAGACAGACAGACAATACTATGTTTTGAGGGGTACATGAAATACCTCTCTCGACAGCTAAAAATATATATTTTCCTACCTTGTGACGCTTCTCGTATTCTGTCAATGGCATTCTATGTTAAATATGAATTATAATGCTAATGTTAGTATTGAAACCCAGAAGTCTCTTTTTTCACAAGGGGGTCACTACATATCAAGGCATGAAGGTCACTCAAGGATAAGGGCTAATGAAATACAGGTGGTAGTGTATTAATCTATAATAATGCAGATTGAGTTGAATTTGGATTATTTAAGAAGACGGCCCACAAAAACTTGTTTACATTGGAGTTGGATGCAACCATATTGTAATCTACAGGTAGGCGGTTGTAGGAAAGAAGCTTTATTCGTGGAATCTGCGTTTAGATTCAGGCACAGATAGTGAATGGGGAAAATTGTTGATAGTTGTTGTAGCTAGATGAGTGTTTTTTGAAAGTTTGGTAAGGGGGCCATAGATTGGAGCTCAGACGAGAACTTGTCATGATAATAACGATAGAGCAGGGGCAGGCTCGCAACGTCTCTTCTGTGGGAAAGAGAGTGCAGGGAAGAGAAAATGTCAGACTCAAGCGTAGGTGAGGGATTGTAGAAAGAATCATGGCAGTTTGAATGTTTTTAAAAAATGGCATATTTTTCCCCGAAATCTGACTTAATACAAATTCGAAATTCACGTGCCTACGCAGATTCTTTATTCTGAAGCGGACGCCGCAATGCGAGTCCGTTCCGAGCTGTAAGGTTACAAAACAATGTTATAAAGACCGAACTGGAAGCCATATTGTATATATAATCGAGCATATCATGGCGGACAAGCGAGAAGCCATCCAATATAACATAAAATTGAATTGTTCAAGTTGTGTTATTCAAGACTGACCGCGAAATTGTTAGAAAGACAGGCACTGAATTCTAACAGTTTGTATCAAGCGAATGAAGTGTCTCTTTACTTTCGCCGATTGAAACGATACACGAGATCACTTCTTAACTTAAGAAAGGTCAAGCGGGTTATGAGGAAAAGAAATTGTTTAACTTGTTCAAACGTAGAAGACGTATATGTACACCGTCAGTGTTTATCTCGCATTATATTACGTTTCTTTGCAATCTATTTAAAATGTATACATTTTTTTTTGTTTTTATTACAAAATAGATGACATGTTATATATTAACAGGAACTACTCGGAACCTCTTAAGTTTAAAACCGACTTCGTAATCTAGTAGGTGATGCCCTTTTCTTGTCTCTGCAACCTAATTCCCACAAAAGAGAGACTACGAGATATTCTCTGCTCTATCGTTATTTCCATTGCAAGTGCCTGTCTGACCTCCAATCTATGGTCTTCCCTCGCCAATCTTTCACAAAAAACACCCCCCATAGCCAAAACTACTATCAATAATTTCCACTACACTCTGTTGGTGCCTAAACCTAAACGTGGATTCCGTGAGCAATGTTTCTGAGAGTGAGAGAAATAACCTGGTATTTGTAAATTTATTTTAATTATTTATAAGTTGATTTTTTGTAGTATGAGTTTAAAACAAAACACTGATTCCTCTCTAGAACCGTTCTTACAGAAATTCAGACTTGATTTTCGCGATCGTGATAAGGCGTCAGTCCTTTTTTTTTTTTTTTAGTAAAAATGAAAAATATTTTCTCGAGAAAGGAAAACTATAGAATCGATATATTGCGTTGTCTTAAACGATTTAGCATGACACCGTGTAATTAATGTATAATCGTTTCTCTATGTCGCTGTCAGAACGAATTAGGTCTTTTATCATTTGTTAACCTCACTAATAGTGACGAGTCTCGTATGAGCAGGGGCACGTAATTTTTAAATGCATTCCCTGGGCGTGGAAGAATCTGACAGATGAAGTCGTGGTGACGAATGTCATATCTAGGTTTCTTTTCCTTCTTCCGTTCTTTCTTATTTCTTTTCTTTCCCCCTTGTGTCTTTTCCTTTTCTTCCTTATCTCTTAACCTCTTCACTAATGCAGGTGGAAATGAAGTATTGGGGCGAGGATATACAAGTGAACAACGTACGTTATAAGTTTTTCTGACCACATAAAAATTCAGGTCAAATTTAAAAAAATTTCATACCTTAATGACCCCGATTAATCCTGAATCTCTTTTAGCATAGATATATCAAATTCACGTTCCCCACTAATGCAACCTATACACACTAGTATGTTCAAGTTTTGTGGCGGATATCACACACCCATACGAATACTATTCTTTACCCCCCAATTCTTTTCCATATGTCAACACAGACTGAAATTCACACTCGTATTAGGTCTTATTTACATAAAACCAAATCCTATTTTTCAAAACATCTGATGGAACCTCCTTATTTTAATACCCTCTGGCGACGAAGTCCTGATATTTTCGTTGCAATCTTTGCTTTCCTATAAGCTGTCTCGCCTGAAGAGGTCTCTAGTTACTGGTAGCTAGTTGACCGAAAAATGTTCATGCCTGTGTAGCAACATATCACTGCTTATATAAAAACATAAAGGGTATACCCTGCTCTACTTGGATATTGAGCACTCTCATATTAACCTCGTTACATTTCATTGGTGGAAAACAATAACATAAGATCATATATATATATATGTGTGTGTGTGTGTGTGTGTGTGTGTGTGTGTGTGTGTGTGTGATTATGTTAATATCTATTGACATCGATAGCTGAACCACGACGGCTTCTTAGAATGGCCAACAGATGAAATAGTCACTACATCCGTGTCAAGGAAATATGATTGAAACGACTGCTACTCCTTACCTATACAAAATATCAATGGATGCCATATAAATATCGACAATGTGTCTTTTGATACGATGACATGCCAGAAGTTGATTTCACACCAGATGTCAATGAACATCCGCTCCAACACATGGCCGCTCACCGTAAACACCTTGAACTGGCAACGAGGCGAAGCCTTCTAATTCTATTTATTCAGTACAATTCGATTAGATCGCCTTTCATATCGCTTTCGTTCCGTTTTCCTGCTTTTGATCCGCCCTCCTACTTGCACTCGCATGAAAAAAAAATATCTAGATAACCTTAAAAAATAATCCATATCTTTTTAATGACTCTGGTTCTTTCGTCAATGGCCTGTACTAGGAGCCGTACAAAACAGTGTAAATTCTTTCCATCTCAACACTTTACACAAATTGATACTTTTTCTGGTATCAATATGTTTATTATTTATTCACATTAATTATGGCATAGAAGCATTAGATTTTATAGAAAGCTAATATTATAGGTTGATCTAAAGTTGGATTGAATCAACATCACATCAGTGCGACTTTTGGGAGTCTATATACGTTACTCATAATTGAGTTATTGCGTAATAGTGTCCAGTGGTTCTATATGCCAGAGAAGGGTGTATATTATGTAACAGTTCTCTGGGGTTGTGACATAGGGACAATCCGAGAAACATATCTGATTCGTCCCTTATCTTGATTGACGGATCACCAGGAAAAGCTGCAAAGAAGATTAACTCCAGAGAATCAACAAATCTCGCCTTTTCTTTTCAGCAACTTTTATTACCGATGTTTCCCCATTGGAAAGTAGCCGCTGGTCCTATACTAACGCATTCTGATCCCCTCTACTGGGAGCCATCACGGGCAGACTCGATCTGCTCTCTCTCTCTCTCTCTCTCTCTCTCTCTCTCTCTCTCTCTCTCTCTCTCTCGATTCTGGACTGATCAACTCAAACGTATCTTTTCCAAAACTTCCCCTAAAGTCCGCGTCGCTTTAAAATGTCCTCTATGTAAAACTACGTCCGACTGTAGAGGTCAACCAATTTTAAATTATTGCTTATGTTCTAAAATTATTTTTCTATTAACACCTCTTTACATAAATAATTTTCACTGTAAATATTTATTTTGCTCTGTTTTTACAAATATTGCAATGATCATAAAAATCGTTGAATAGCATAACATCGGCGTTGCTCCGCTAATATCTAAAAATTATCCATTAAATCAGACGGGTAAATAGTTTTTTATTATTTCGCGTAGGCCCTGAACAAAATTATCCGTTATCCTATTTCTTATAATTTATACCTTGTGTTCTTTATTTATGTTATATATTATTGTCTCATTGAATGAAACATTTTAATAATACATTAATTCATGTTAATTTTTTAATACTTATTTTTTTATATTAGTTTGATATTATTCAGTATACATTTAAAATAGTAAAATATTTTCAGTTTATGTTTTTATTACGTAATAAATTTTGGTATTGTTTTTGGAACAATATCTTTTATACTATTGATCTTTGATCTTTTAAAAGTTATTGGTTGCTTATTACATTATATATATATATATATATATATATATATATAGTGTTTGAACATATGGTTAAGTTGCAGTTTTAGTCATTTAGAACTGCTTTAAAACTTCACCGCTCACTCATTTTCGATCAAATTTCAAACAATTATTACAGTTTGTAGACCACCTTCTCAGCTATATTGTGAAAACAATCATCAGTTTCCGTTCAGTAAAACAAAGGTTATGATGAATTTACTGGTGTTAAAAATCGTAAGAAAAGCATAAAGACGTAGGTGACTTTTCTATGATTGGTTTCCATAGCAACTACGTCGTTCAACGACTACTCTTGCGACCAATTCACCGGTGTCGTGATACAGCTAAACGAACTGTCCCTGTATAACTGTATATATATATATATATATATATATATATATATATATATATATATATATATGACTCCTCCAAAAAACAAGGCCAACTCTAATCAGGCCCCGTTTCCTAGTGTTTGTCTGAATTAAATGAGACTTTGGTTATAACTAGTTTATTATATTCAAAACATCACATCAAAACGCTGGGGTCTTTGGCCTTTTTTTCACTGTTTTACAGCATATGTTCTATATGGCCTCAATTAAGCTTTTGTTTTGGGTTTTTTGGGGGGGTCACCCTGTATATATATATATATATATATATATATATATATATATATATATATATATATATATATATATATATTAAGATTTTCTTAATCCGCGAGCTTTCAAAGAAATGTGTTTTTCACCAGGGGAAAGTATTAGCAAATAAATGAAATAAATGGAACGGACATTACTCAAATATGCAACAAACAAATGATTATAAGAGGCAATGGTTTCTGCCATTACTTAGTTTATTAACCGATTTTAGAAGAATTGGTTTCGCTGGTTCCCTTATCTCTAAATGAAAAACTTTAATGATTCGAAATAATCTTTATTCAATGGCTGCTTTTTAATGTTGATATATTTATATATATTTGTGAACATCACAAATCTGACTGCCTCTTATGAAAACATCCTTGGAAATACCTAACCACTCCATATATTTTTACTTGACTTTTCAGCTTTTAACTTTTTATTCACTTGTTTCATTTTTCGTTTCTTTTCTCCATTTCACAAAGTCTTGGCGCTAAATATTCGTTTGCTTATATGACAAGCACCAGTGCCACAAATTTCTAACTGCGCTAGAATATTCATTTGCTAATATCTTTCTCTAATGAAAAGAAAATTTTTTTTTATATATATGAAAATAATGGAAATAGTATTCCGACAAAATAGAGAAATAAAAAGGAACAAACCGTATTATGTGTTTATCAACGTTTCGTCTTTATTTCGTCTCGAAATAAAGACGAAACGTTGATGAACATATAATACGGTTTGTTCCTTTTTATTCCTCTCTCTCTCTTTCTCTCTCTCTCTCTCTCTCTCTCTCTCTCTCTATATATATATATATATATATATATATATATTAGTGATGGGACGACTCCAATATTTTTCCCGATTCCGATACAATTACCGATCCCGTGCTAAATTCTTGAATTCGATACAATTACCGAGGCCGATTCTTTATACATCTCTAATTATTTAACTATAAGATTGTTAATTTCCCGATTTTCATAAAAACACGCAGATATTTTCCCAAACGGCAACTTACACTTGTGGAGGATAATTTATCGATTTTAGCTTCACTGGTGGTTTAAAATCAATAAATATTTATTTTTTAATCATTATTACCAGAAATTGAAGATTTTACTTTAAACAAAATCAAATAAAAAGGAGAGTTAAAAGAATCGTTTTAGCGTCCGAAAATAGGCATCAATTTTTCCGATTCCGATACCCCCAAATCTTCCGAATATCCGATTCCCGATTCCAATTAATTGTCCCAACATTAATATATATATATATATATATACAGGTTGGCCCATAAGTCACTTTTCATTTTTAAAATTCAATAATTTTTTTCTATTAATATATTTTAATTTTTCTTTTCAGAATTATAAAATAGCATCTTTGGAAATTTTTCGTATAGATGAGTTTTTTACAACAGAACCACGAGTGTGGATAATTGAATTTCACTTTGAAAATGGACGGTCAGTTGTTGCAATGCAAAGATCTTATATGAACCATTTCAATGTTCAATATCCTCTTAAAAGATATGCTATTGAATTTGTTCAATCTCGGTTAGAAAAGATGCCAGGGTATTACTGGCAAACAAAATTGAGTAACTGCACATACAGCTAAAGCAACAATGCAGTTGTTAACTGTGATGTTTCAGAATCGAAGAATCTCTATAAATTTCGATTTTGAATGGCCTCCACGTTCATCTAAGTTGACAGAACTAGACTTTTGGCTTTGGGGATATCTTAAAGACAAAGTATATGCAAATAAGCCCCGAAGCATCCAAGAACGTAAAGCAAACATACGCAGGAAATTCTTTCCCTACAACTTCCGATATTAAGAACTGTCATAAAGAATAGCTTAGAAAGAGCTCGGCTTTGCAAAGCCGAGAATGGAAGCTACTTAGGAGACATTATCTTTCGTAATTAAGTCAGAAGAATTATCTTTCGTAATTAAGTCAGAACAAATTTCCACCCTATAAACTGTGTAATAAAAAAAGAATTAATTAAATACACTCATTAAGAAAAAGTTATTTGATTTTCAAACGGTAAAGTGACTTATGGGCCAACCTATATATATATATATATATATATATATATATATATATATATATATATATATATATATATATATATATATCTGTGTTTTCAAAAAATATTAATATTTTTTGAAAACATTTATATATATATATATATATATATATATATATATATAAAGCTGAATGTCTGTGTGTGTATGTGTGTCTGGTCACGAATAGGCTCCTATATGGTTGACTATTTTTAAGAACTGATTACATATAATGATAGAAGATGTATCGAGACACATGAATGAGTATGTTTGATCTGAAAGAACGGTGGTTCATTAAAATTGTGGGGTGTGCGTTCGCGCCTGCTCCACAAAGTATGTGAATAAAGAATTAAAAAATTTTTATATAGATGTGCATAAAAATACTTTGATAAGTACGTTTCAGCTTAAATATGGATGGTATAATAAAATTGTGAGGTCTGCGTTCGCGCATTGCCTCCATAGAATGGAAATAGGCACAAAATTTAATAAAGACTTTTCATATCTATCGGCGTAAGTATAATTTGTTGATTATGTTTCAGTTTGAAGAAATATGGTATAATAAAATTATTGAGTGTTCGTTCGCGCCTGACCTCCATAGAATGGAAATATGTCATAAAGTTTAACAAGGTTTTTTAATATAGATTCACAGAATATTTTGATAAGTGTTTCACTGTGAACCCGTATGGTATAATAAATTATGGGGTTTATCTATTTTATTTTTACTTTCATCATATTTTGCTCTGGTTTTGATACCCCCTTAATTCGAAGCTATCTCTTTACAATCCTTCCTTTTCATAACCTATCATACTTTCATAAATCAGAGTCCATTTTCTGTAGGCTGTTTTTGAACCCAGTCAACGACGGGTACTTTTGCTAGTATATATATATATATATATATATATATATATATATATATATATATATATATATATATATATATGAGGATTGTTTATTCATGATCTTTACATGAATAATCGATCCTCATTTCAAAAATCACTAAAGATAAAAGGTGTCAGAAATCGAAGGTAAATGTTATTGCGATGTATGTCTGTCTGCATCACTTATTTCGTTTAGTTAAAGTTACGTTTAAGTAGTAAATAACTAGCTAAGATAACATTAATCTCCACCTCCCGTGTAAATTCTCTGTAAATAAAACTTTAAAGAAACCTGCAGCGAATATCTTCTTCGTGTTCTCTTTCTCCCTGAAAAGAAGCTTATTTCTATGGAAATCACCTGAATCGCCAACGTTGAAGAGCGATCGCGACGTCAGATAAGCACGTATAACCCCACTCCCCCATACGTATATACAAATGCATCGTTTGGTATTGAACATGTAACCGTATTACGCAATAATCAATTTCCATGAATATGTTTTTCCGAATATTGTATTTCTCGTGTATTTTGTGTTTCATTATTTGTTTCTATGAATTTCGAATAAGTAAGGCACTTTTTTTACTTTTTCAGTGGATAGATATTGTATTTTTTTGTATACGTTGTATATCTATGAATTTGGAATGAGTAATAATTTCTCAACGTGTAGATACGGGTCAGACAAACGTAGCTCGATTAACAGTGGTAAAATTAACGATAAGTTCGTTTGGGGATAAATACAGGTATTGTTTATAAGTATCAATTTAAGTCAACAACGTTGATACTTATTTCAATCCGAATAATAAACAAATATTTTCTCTGTTGATTCAGTTTTAGATTTGCTTATTTACATATGTGCCTATTTGTACTTGTTAGAGATTACGGCTCCACAAACGAAAGACACTGATATGTTAACTAGTAGATAATGAGACAAATAAATGCTGTAATCTCTATATAAATAAAATGAACTCATTTTTCCTGTCTGATTTTGACAATAATAGGATTAAAAATCAAGATATTTCATGCAAATATAATATGCACAAACGGCAGAACAATATCTGAGGTGTGTTATAGGCTTATTATTTCTCAAATTCCTCGATAATCTTAGATTTCTATACTTTTTCTGCTGAGAAGTCACGGCCAAAATCGGTTAAGATCAATGGAAGTGGTAAAATATTTTCTCTCTAATAAATTCCTCCTCCCCCTGCCACCACTTAACACCGTTTGGGGATCGTTCACAAGGAACAGTTGAGAAGAGAACACCGGTTTGGCTTCGTAGTTCTTTCATGTGAAGTTATTTAAAATCACTAAACTAAGCTGAAGTGCTCTGTGGCGTAGTGGTTAGCGTGCTGGACAATTCACATTATATTTTCACGTTCGCGCCGACCTACCGTAGTCGTTTTTTTTTTTTTTTTTCTAAACAACTAGAATGGACTTTTCTTGGTGGCCGAACTGTTAACGTTGCAGATTTTTTTTTTGTTTTTTTTTTCACGCTTTATTTTCCTACTTTTACTCATGACTCCGGGTTTGATCCTTCCTACTTACCTACCATAACATTTTTAAAACTCCCCCCCCGTCCCGGAAACAAACACTCGGGCAACGCCGGGTACCCCCGCTAGTAATTTAATAATACAAAATATTTCCTAAGAAAGAATAATGCTATTAAAGTAATTATGAAGAAAAACCAACAGGTACATATTACAATATAATATGGAATTTGCGAAGGATCAAATATTATAAAACCAGTTAAAAACAAGACCAATAACAAGAACTTTGCAATTTATTTAAGAGCTTTAACATTTTAACAGTGAACATCAGGATTGAATTTTTACGTAAAGTGCTTACATAACAACGAAATAGGTGCTTGTATATTCCCGTAAATACGAAAGGAAGCAGTTTAGTTTGAGATGGAGTCAGTTAAGTCCGAGCCACTCGAGATACTAATCTAGTGTAATTTGTCTCTTGTGTACCGGGAGCTTCAAGGGACGCGTTTACAGAAAAAAAAACATATAACGGAGAAGTTGCAAACCACCGATGGAAGTCACAAACCTATAGTATAGTTATATAAAATATAACCAGTTGTACCTATTTACAATGCCTCCCCATGGGACAGAGTTAGACACCAGGGTCGTTTTTTTTAAGTCGAGAAAAGGTACAAAAATTTAAAAACAATGTCTCAGCCGGGAAGGACTGCTCCTCCACCGAAAGATAACAAGAAATGTAAGTGCAGCATCTGAAGAACAGATACTACCCTTTGATCTTGGCCGAAAGGCCAAGATATTTATTTGCTTACCCACTGAGGAAATTAGGCACAAAACCGTTTTTTTAATGTGGAGAGAGAGGGAGGAGGGAGGGAAAAGGGGGACCAGCTCCCGAGAGGTGGGAAATGGGAGCTGGATAGTCACTGTTGGTATGAAGGGTCGCCCCTACATTAACCAAGGTCAGATATGTGGGGTTACCCCTACATATGGTCTGTGCTGGTCTTTGCTAGCAGCATCTGAAGAACAGACACTACACTTTGATCTTGACCCGTGTTTCTTCTGAGAGAGATATTTTCTTTTACACAACTTTCAAGTCAAAGTCTAACCGCTGCAACAAAACAATAATAAAACAAGGTATGTCCCTCTGTGCCAAGTAAACGAAGACTTTTATACATACATTGTACAAGAACTATCTCTTGTATATTTCTTTCCCGTTTTGGTACTGTAATTTAATGCTCGGCCAAACCCATTGTATTACCATTGGAACTCGTTTATATATATATATATATATATATATATATATATATATATATATATATATATATATATATATATATATATATATACATTTACCAAATGGATGCATCGGCGATGATACGTACGACTTTAAGGAGACGAACTATTAAAAGGTATTTTTTTTTTTGTTAAAAATATTTAAAATTTACACTCTTAACCTTATCTTTCAACAGGATCTTGTCTTATCTTATTTTATATATATATATATATATATATATATATATATATATATATATATTTATATTTTATTTTAATTTTATCTTACTTTGTTTCTCAACATGAAAAAACTAACTATTTTCCAGTATATTTTAAATATTTTCCAGATATATCTGTCTTACTTAAAAAATGCTAGGTTTATTTTTGGTGTCTTTAAAAGATAAAACACCCAATATTTTTTGCTGATGAGGTGACTTTGTTTGGAAAAACTATATCATAAAATTATTGTCCAAAACTTACTGCCTATCACAATAAAAAACATTGGTTCCGAAACGATCGTACAATGTATTGATTTTGTTTGGTCTTCCTTATGAAACAGATTTTTATTTTTTTTATTTTAATTATAAATGATCTATTATCTTACTAAATATTAAAATAGCTCTAGGACATATATGCCTCACGAGCATATTATATATATCTACATACAACGAGCGCTGTTTTCTTTTATTTTATTTTAATTGTATTTACATTGGACATTAAAATATACTCTGCGCTTTAGACTCTTGTTCTAATCCCTATATATATATATACATATACATATATATATATATATATATATATATATATATATATATATATATATATATATATATATATATATATATATATATATATTTAAAGTGATGGTTGTGTAGTTCCAACGAGAGAAAAAATGTATATTTAAAAGAGTGTAGCCATCAACAATTGTGGTTTTTTTTAAAGGTTTTCATCATATTTTTATTTTAAAATATTTTTATAACGCGTTTCGAGCTTAGGGTGTGCTCTCTTCAGATATTTTCGTAAAAAGTTTTTCTTTAAAATGGGAGTTTGTAGATATGCCTCCGCTGATATTAAATATGTTTTTCATAGTGGTGCGATGCGTGTGTTCAGTGTTTAGACATTCAGTCTCCAACTTTAAGTTGTTCACTGTGACCGGTCAAAGTTAGTTTCAAAGAGTGTTTTTTAGTCCATATGGTGAAGGTTTTTATGGCTTCTTTAGGGTTCTTTTTAAAGACTTTCTTTCCCCATGTATAGCATACACTCACACACAATCACATACGCATACATATATATTCATGTACATGTACACATGCACACGCACACGTACGCAGGCACACACACATACACACACGTACATACATAGAAATATATGTAGGAGCATACATATATACACATATACATACCCACCTACACACCCACACACGTACTCGCATACATCCACCGCTAACAATTATTTTTATTTTTTTATTTTTTATTTTATATATACATATATATATATATATATATATATATATATATATATATATACACTTTTTTCCCCCTTTTTTGTATATACAATCTTACAACTAGCAGTTTTTATTTTAATTTAAAGCGATCAGTTACTTCGTTTAAGAATAATTTCCTATAAAGGGTAATATATAAAGATAAGCACATAATTAACTTTATGTTAATAGAGTCAGTATCGTTAATGTGGAATTTATTTTCTAATTTTGAAACCGAAATCTTCGTATTTTTCGGGGTTTTTTTTTATTTATTTATTTATTTATTTTTTAATTAAATCGAAAAGAGTGTTAACAATAGCAACAGGCTACACAAATCTGCCGTGGATATATACCCAACCATTTTATGCATAGTGTAATTCTCACTAATCGTTACGGAATTAACGTTTCTTTTCGTTGTTTTGTAGTTCTAATTTTTAAAAAAATACTTCGCATTGTGGTGCGCTTGTATGTACTTCTGTTGTAATGTGATTTAGCTGGATACCACGGCAAGAGGAAGTTTCTAGTGAATATTAAATTCACAAGCAGCTCTAGTCGTATGTGTATCTTGTTTCTAGCGAAGTTAGTTTTGCAGCTTTAAAAAGGGTATAATTTCTCTCCCTCGAGCGGCACTTGATATTCGTACATGCTCACGTATCTGATCATGAGTAGACTCAAAATCGCGTAACTTCGGTGATCTTTCTAAAACAGGCCTATCAAAGTTGTCATGCCGTATATAGATCCGGCGGTCCTCATATACACCCCATGCTATTCTCAAAATATAACAGATCCGAATTTAAATTCCTTTCTTTATTATTCTTAAACTTAAGCCTTTGAATGAAACAATTTCTAAAATCAATGGAACGCAATAGATATTGGTAGGCACCGCCAAAACTGGGGGGGGACAGGTCAGTACTTTTTGACGGACCGTCTTTTAAAAATCTACCAAAAATCAGGTAATTATCCGATCAATACGAAATTTTCAGCGATTATTAAGAGAAGAATTAAATTTATAACGGTGTACTTATTTTTCATAAACGATATTTATATATATATTTTTTTTTTGCTTACAACCCCCCCTTGTTTTGAAGTGGGAACAAAGATGCTTAAATAATCATCTGAAACTGAACAAAACATATTGTGTTGTTGTAAGGGACAGAATTATAGATTAAAAAAAAAATTGTTTGCATACCTTATTTTGACGTCTGAATATCAGAACTTCGATTGTGTTTACTTATCCCGCTTTTGAGTTTTGAAGTGTGAAATTCGGTGAATATGTTAAGTAAAATAATTAATTTAAGTTAAGCTAAACAAAAAAAAAAAAAAAAATTTAATATTTATACGAAAAAAAGCCATTTTAAAATCTTTGATAAATAAATTAACAATTTTTTTTTAGCGAGCCGAATAATGCATGACCATTATTAAACAGGGCATGCTTTGAAGAATCGATACCAAAAAAAAAAAAATTCGATAAATATTGTGCCCTTTGTGTTAAAAATAGCATCATTTTTTTCGATCCTGTTTGAAAACGTTTTCCGCCTTTCGACTACGGTGGACCAAACGCGCTGAAATAATTTTTTTTTATTCTGCTTTAAATTGCCCCCCCCCCCATTTTGGGGAGCCTGGCCCCCACACACATACACATTAAAAACCAAACTCATACAAATGGTCACCCATCTGGTACTGACCAGCCTCAGCTTAATAATACATTGAAATTTTCGTCACTGAAAAATAAGTTTTTTTGGCCTGTTTGGTCTTCCATAGTTTGCTTCTTATCAAACGCAAGCGTAAACAGTGTCGATCTAAACTCTAGATCGACGCGAAATAACTGGTTACATATATGAATAAGTGGAATTATTTGAAATTCAGGTACTTATATTATAATATTTTTGCATATTCTCTTAGAAAATCATCCTAAATCTAAATAAATAAATAAATTAGTTATTTCAAAAATCTTTCTTTTTTTTTAAATATTTATGTATGTTTTTTGTGCAAGATAAAAAATGTCAATTGTTAACTTTTTGGGAAAATTTAACATTTAAAATTTAATTTAAAATAGTAGAAAAAGTTTTACATTATTCTGTTTTCTATATGATAAAATTCAGGGTTTTATCTTTCTGGAAAAAAAAGTTACTCAGAAATAATGGATTTTAATAAATGTAATTTCGTTTTAAAAAACAACAACAACTTGATTTTGCGGCCATTTTTGGCGGTGCCTAGATATTGGAATAGATTTCTACATATCAACTATGGTAACATTACATCTGGAATTTAATCTGCAAAAGAGCACATAGAATTTAAAGATAGAAGAAAATGGATCCTGGATTTTCTTTTGATAACTTCGATATTCTAAGTTTTTCGATTTAATCCTTTAGTCCTCACATTCCGTGAGCAATATTTCTGACAGTGGGGAAAGATTTGCTGTTTGAAGTATTATTTTAGAACCTTACATCAAGTGGCTTAATGCCTTGTCTTTGGCGATTTTCATAACAGAACTTTATGGCACAGTGGTAAAACAGCCGTTTTGGAAGAGCCTAACTCTCCACATTTGAGGGCCTTATGTCAGACTCTTCTTGTCCTCCAATGGAGACAAGTATCGATTAATCACGAGCTAATCAAAACATGGAAGAGATAGTAAGTAAGTAGCTTGGCAGATTGTTTATAAATTTCAGCCGTGTCAAGTAATCGGGGTAGACAGGTGTAAATGTCCGGATCTGCTTAGCACCAAGTGTTTTTTTATATATAAAATAACTAGCCTGGGTGCTTAGCGTTGCCGAGTGTTTAGACGTGTGTTGAGCAAAAAAGAAAAATGGTAGTAGTAAGAGAATCTTGAACCCGTAACGTGAAGGAGAAAAAGAGCGTGATAAATAACGTGACGTCTTTGCTGTTGCGCCCATCGCCAAATCAGAGGTGTCGTGGGTCAAAATTAAGGCTAGTTAATCGAAAAAAGGGGATAACTTTCAAAATTATCAGCGAAAAAAGCGACCCCTCCTTGTACAAAAGTGTCCAGTTGAGGGCGAAGGAATAAATTATTTTAGCCAATTTTTCAATAGTTGTCATCAAAAGGGTCCGGCTTCAAAGTTATATCAATCTTGTGAAAATTCGTCGCATCTGTCAATAGTTTAAGGCAGACTTACATAATACATACATACATAAATTTAAACAGACAGGTGAGATTTATATTATAGACTAGCCAGGATGGCCGGCGTTGCCTGGGTGTTTAGAGGTGGGTGTTGAGCAAAACACAAAAGTGGTAGAAGTCAGGCAGGCTCGAACAATTACCTCGAAGGAGGAAAAGAACGTGAAAAATAACGTGACGTCTTTGCTGTTTCGGCCATCGCCAAATCGGAGGTGTCATAGGTTAAAATTAAGGCTAGTTAATCGAAAAGCCGGGATGACTTTCAAAATTATCGGCGAAAAAACCAACCCCTCTTTGTACAAAAGTGTCCAGTTGAGGGTGAAGGAATTAATGTTTTTAGCCAATTTTCGATATTTATCGTCCGAAGCGTCGTGCTTCAAAGCGATACCGATCTCGTGAAAATTTGTCGCCTCTGCAGATAGTTTAAGACAAACTTACAAACATGCATACATACATTTAAACAGACAGGTGAGATTTATATTATAGATGACAACGTTCCACTTTCTTTAGCTTTTATATGTATCTACCAATATTTTTCTCTCCTTTTATCCATCTTTCTTTCTTTATCTCTTTCGTTCGTGGTTGCGTGAAAAAGATATAATCAGTTAAAATCGGAATCCCGCTGCATCGGGTCGCGTGCCTTAATTCAACGAACTAAAGAAAATGGTCGTTCTTGAATATTTAAATAAATTTCTATTTTCAAAAGAATATGTGCCTTTCGCTCATTTTATACAACATATATTTTCAACAGAACGGTATCCGCCAGTAATGACGCCAAGAATTTGAATATGAACCCCTTTAACCAGAGGTAGTTGACGGCATATCAACTCCGGGATCTATATCTAGTTTTTACATGTGTTTCACAGGTGCGAAGCTAGTTTTCATAGGATGTAACAGCTCTTAAGTAAACCTTTCCCGGCGCGGATCAAAGTTATTTCTCTTGTAAACGATCTTATGATTTTTTTTTTTTTGATTTGGCGCAAAACAGCTCTGTTCGGAGAATTTAATTTTATTCTGTTGATGTTAATATATTGCGCCTATTTTATTAATTCTTGATTTATTTGCTTAAACGTCACTGAAGTAATGGCATAATAAAATGAAATATTTTTAATTAGAAAGGCAGTTGAACATATTTCAATATAGTTTATCGCGCTTTCCATGTTCTCCATTTTATTTAATTAAGCCGAGAACAGTGTTAACAACACCAGAAGCGTTCACTAATCTGCTATCAATATTTGTTCCATCAGTCAATTAATTCTGTAATTCCAATTATTCGTCACTGGATCTATTGTTTCTGTTTTATGCTTTCATAATTCCAATTAGAAAATGGAATCCAGTCACAAACACACATGACGCCATTGCAACCTCATCTCAATTAACGATAGATGATAGATTTCTATTAGAGCTGTATAAGTAGAAAATGACGTCATGCGATACTCCTTTAATATAAGAACTTTGGAACATAGTAGGTGGTGCCCTTTCCTTTTCCCTACGACCTCTTTCCCCATAGAAGAGACGTTGCAAGCCTGTCTCTACTCTGTCGCTGTTTTTTTCATGACAAATGCTCGCCTGAGCCCCAATCAATTGCCCACCTTGTCAAATTTTCACAAAAACACTCGACTACCTAAAATCACTACAAAAACCACTCCTATCTGTGCCTAAATCTAAACGCAGATTCCATGAACAAAGTTTTTTTCCTAGAACTGTCTACATGTGGAACACTGTTCCATTGGTCTGCTTCCCAGATGACTAAAAACATGGTAGCCTTCAAGTCCAATATAGACAAGTTCTTCCTTAGCCGCCCACTTAAATTCCATTCTGCCTCTTCTGCACCATAAATAAATACTAAACTACATTCATTAACCTTTAACCGCGAGTGGCCTTCAGGCCTTAATAAAAAGCGATTCATGCGTTTAAAAAAACTGTAATATAAATAATATTGGATGCATATTATAAGAAAAAGTGTTAGTTCTTCCAGTACCCTATATCTCCACATAGCCATTATTAACACATGCATGGATTAATGTGTCCACATTTTTACTCGAATTACACCTGTGTATCGAATGGAATTAGAAGATGTTAACATGCAACAGCTTGTTAATGCCGAGATTTCATGTCTAACGACAAATTAGATTTTCCACCTAATGGAGAATGTTGGTTGTCGTATTGAGCGGCGTAGGGGGAGTTAGACAACTGCGCTTTCCTACGAATAAAGGGAGAGATGAGTGGAGGTCCTCTGCCTTAAATAACCTAACTAATCACTGTGCTCTCCTTGACATGTTGTTTCTAATTATGTAAGGCGTTATCGTAATTTAACGTACGCCTCGATCAATGTTAATCTTACAAATCAAGCAAATATTTCAAACATTGTTAATGCTGCTGTTCCTATTTACAATGCCTCCCCACGGGACAGAGTTAGAAAGTTTGTAATGTGGAGAAAAGGAACAAAAACTAAAAATTGTGTCAGTCGTGAAGGATTTCACCTCCACTGACAGACAACAAAGAATTGATGTGTAGCATCTGGAGAACAGATGAGGTATTTATTTGCTCCCCCACTGAGCAAATTAGGCACAAGGCCGATTTTTAAAGTGAGGAATGAAGGGAAAAGTGGGGACCAATCCCCGGGGAGTAGGGGAGCTGGATAGTGACAATTGGTATGAAGGGTTGCCCCTACATTGACCAAGGTTTTATATGTGGGGGCGACCCCACATATGGTCTTTGCTTGCAGCATCTACCGGAACAGATGGTATTTATTTGCTCCCCCACCGAGCAAATTAGGCACAAGGCCGATTTTTAATGTGAGGAGTGAAGGGAGGGGGAAGGGAAAAAGGGGACCAGATCCTGAGAGGTGGGAAATGAGAGCTGGTTAAAGGTCAGGCATGTGGGGTTGCCCCCACATCTAGTCTTTGCTTGTAGTATCTACCGGAACAGATGGTATTTATTTGCTCCCCCACCGAGCAAATTAGGCACAAGGCCGATTTTTAATGTGAGGAGTGAAGGGAGGGGGAAGGGAAAAAGGGGACCAGCTCCCGAGAGGTGGGAAATGGGAGCTGGTTAATGGTCAGGCATGTGGGGTTGCCCCCACATCTGGTCTTTGCTAGTCATAGCTAGCCATAGCTTGCAGCATCTGCCGGAAGAGATGGTGTTTATTTGCTCCCCCACCGAGCAAATTAGGCACACAGCCGATTTTTAATGTGAGGAGTGAAGGGAGGGGAAAGGGAAAGGGGGGACCAGCTCCCGAGAGGTAGGGAAATGGGAGCTGATTAAAGGTCAAGCATGTGGGGTTGCCCCCACATCTGGTCTTTGCTAGTCATATCTAGTTCTAGCTAGTCATAGCTTGCAGTATCTGCCGGAACAGATGGTATTTATTTGTTCCCCCACCGAGCAAATTAGGCACAAGGCCGATTTTCAATGTGAGGAGTGAAGGGAGGGGGAAGGGAAAAAGGGGACCAGCTCCCAAGAGGTGGGAAATGGGAGCTGGTTAATGGTCTTGCATGTGGGGTTGCCCCCACATCTGGTCTTTGCTAGTCATAGCTAGCCATAGCTTGCAGTATCTGCCGGAACAGATGGTATTTATTTGCTCCCCCACCGAGCAAATTAGGCACACAGCCGATTTTTAATGTGAGGAGTGAAGAGAGGGGGAAGGGAAAAAGGGGACCAGCTCCCGAGAGGTGGGAAATGGTTAATGGTCAGGCATGTGGGGTTGCCCCCACATCTGGTCTTTGCTAGTTATAGCTAGTCATAGCTTGCAGTATCTGCCGGAACAGATGGTATTTATTTGCTCCCCCCACAGAGCAAATTAGGCACAAGGCCGTTTTTAATGTGAGGTAAACACCAGCTCCCCTAAAAGTAGGCAAAAAGGGGGCACTCTGGTTACCAAAAATAATAATTGTCCCAGTATAGAGGGTTTCCCCTCCATTGACTGGTACAAATTATCTTAAGTGCAGTATCTGCCGGAACAGATACTACATTTTGAGATATTAAATCTTTTATTCATGTTGAAAAATACAGTAAAATTAACGGTGAACAAAAAACTTAGGCACATGGCCAACTCAAAAGGGCGGATTTTGGGGGTCGTTGGTCATCCTTGTCACTCCAGAACTAAACAAAGTCAAAAGTTTCTCCCAGCTAGTATCTTCTTTCACCATAATACCGCATTCGCCCTTTCATATTGGGGGACGTCCTAGTAACTCCCAATTTTTAAAACATTTTTTATTGACGTGTAAAAACAAAAAAGATAACAATAAAATGGTAACAATAATTCATTTGTGTCGAGGGAGGGGGAAGAAAAAACAAAAGGTGATTAGTAGGACCCTCCCAACCCCGTCTAGTTGATAGACTGCCCGTTCCACTAGGTTTGTAAAAGGAACCTCGCTTCTGCGGGTCAGTCTCTAGGTGGGGATGCCCTCTAGATGGGGGTGAATGGAGAAAAGAAAATTTTGTGGGTAAGGGATGGAGGTTAGTTTGTATTTTTTTTTCTCCAAGATGGGTAAAATTTAGAGGAAGGGGTGAAAACAAAAATTGCAGGTAAGAGGGGATGGGGATCTTGGAGGCTTCCTAATCGGGGAGGGATGGAACACACACTCAGCTAGCTGAGAGACTACTTGTTTAATTTAACTTTACAGAACTGCGCGCTCCACACCTAGGCGGGGAACACGTATTCAAATTTGGCTCCACTTCGTACACACAGACTTGCCACGTGTATCCATCTTCTGTCAAATGCCGCGCGATGCAGCCTTCTTCTATCACATCTGATCTTCACCCGTAGTTGGTGTTTAAAGAACGTGATCAGATCTTGATCAGAAAAAGACAACACCCCCCGGCAACCTTGCAGACGCGACGTCCAAATCACCATTCTCGCCACGGCCAGGATCGTAACGTAGACCATTTGTCTTTCCCGGTCCCACGGCGGCCTCACGTTGTCCACAACATTGGATACAGTAATTGGGCGAGGATGCTCAGGATCGATGCGAGCCGTCACCCCACTGACATACGACCAGTACTGGCGGAGTTCGCGGCAATCGAAGAAAGCGTGATCTGTAGTTTCCACGGCCGTTGTCCCACAACGGGGACAATCAGGCGACTCCAGAAACCCAGAACTGCATTGTATGTTGTTGAGTGGAAGTGCATTTCGGGCCAATCGCCAGGTCAGAGAGAACTCCGAATTGTTCAGATGACTCGAACCTGGCGCCGAGCTCCACGCGGAGCGGATCTCACTCTGCTCCCACCCCAAACGCGCGCCCCTTCACTAGATCCCTGTGGAGTTCCCTACGGGTAGCAGTCACAAGGTCACTGGACCTTGGTAGTCGTTTTAGCGCGGCTCGGCACTCTTTCATGTAGGCAGATTCTCCCCGCGGCCTGCGACGGCTCTCGATGGAAGGGTCGAGAACGAGGTCGGGGAAGGCGGCAGTAACCACGGGGTCCCACGGTCGGTCCTCCTGCATATAGTGGCTCAGGAAGGCCAGCCTCTCAGCATCTCGATGACACTTCAAGTCCGGCATTCCCAAGCCTCCCTCACACGGACGTTGAATACAGACCTGTCTGCTCACCCAGTGTCTTCCTCTGTCCCAAAGGAGCGAGGACAAGAGTTCGACAAGAGCTTTTAGGTGTTGTGCAGGCAGGGGAAGTACGGCCAGTCGGTAAAGGATGAGAGGAAAGACGTAAGTGGCGCACGCCTCAGCTCTACCCTTTAAGGAAAGTTTCCTAGGAAGCCACGAATTGACTGCAGCCTCCACCTTTGACCGTACCTCCAACCAATTCTTGTCAAGCTGGAGACCCGGTCCGAACCACACGCCGAGGATCCGGACCGGGCCATCTGTCCAGCTGAAGGGCACAGGGAGGTTTGCGTTGCCACTCCATGCGCCCAACCGCAGTCCTACCGACTTGTTGCGGTTTATCTTGGCCCCTGTAATTCTTTCGTACTGTGTGAGTGCCTCCGACACGACCTCAATGTCTCTGAAGCCCGACACGAAGATCGTGACATCATCGGCGAACGCGGATACCTTGGCAGCTGAGCCGCCAGGCAGAGCCATTCCGCGCAGGGCCGAATTTGCCTCCCCATGTCTCAGCTTGCGGAGAAGAGGCTCCAAAGCCAGGACATAAAGCAGGGGCGACAGCGGACAACCCTGACGAACCGACCGAGAGATAACAAAGGGTTTCGAGCGCTTTCCGTTCACTTGCACGACAGCCATGGGCTGTCGATACATTATGGAGATCCACTTGCAAAAGTCCGGTTTAAAACCGGCGGCCTCTAAGACAGATGCCAGGAAACGATGGTCGACCCTATCGAAAGCTTTGGACTGATCTAAGTTTATCAGCGCGGCTTCCGTGTCGTCATCTATTTCCCCCTCTAGGATCATGCGGATCAGGTGCAAGTTGTTCTGAATCGATCTCCCCTTCACAGCGTAGTTCCGTTCCGGTTCAACCAACTCGTCGATAACAACCTGCAGCCGATTCGACAGGACCTTGGCCAAAATCTTCAACTCTGTGTTTAGCAGAGTTATGGGCCTGTAGTCGTCTAACTCTTCCCCTCCATGCCCATCACCTTTCTTCAGCAATGTGATCACTCCCTTGGTCACCTGCCCTGGGATGGATCCCTGAGCAAACCAATGGTTGAACATATCCGTCAGAAGAGGCAGAAACATGGGCGACAGCCTCAAGTACAGTTCGTATGGCAGACCATCAAGTCCTGGCGATCTGTCACAGCTGACCTGCTTCAGCGCAGTAAAGACCTCCTGCTCCGTCAACCGGCCCTCGCAACCAGCCGCTCTAGCCGCCTCGAGGCGGGGAGAGTCGGCCAAATAGTCGCTAAACTCAAGGACCGGAAGATCGGGCTGCTGCGTAAAACGCTCCTCGAAATGTTCTCGAAACCCCTCGCAGATCTCCCGAGTCGATTCCAGGGTGCGTCCATTCGGATGTTTGATTTTTGCCATGTATTTGTCCGAACCACGCCTAGAAACCTCACGGCGTACGTCTGCATCAGAATTGACTGCTTCGTTGCCTATCTTTCTAAGCCTAGCTCTAACTACTTGGCCTTCGTAACGCTCGCTAGTCTCGCGTAGAAGGTCCTGCTTAGCTAGTTCCTGACTAACCCTATCACCCTCCCCCGTAGCCTGGGCTAGTTTCTGCTCTAGCTTCTTCTTCGTCTTGGCCTTATCTAGTGCGAGGCGCTGGGCATACTTGACGGAGAAGCTTCTGATCTTGGCTTTGAGACCTAACCACCACTTACTCCCGGTAACCGCCCCCACTAGTGCCTTTTTAATCAATTCTCTTAACTGATCTTGGAAGTCTTGTATCTCCAGAAGGGAGGTGTTTAACTTCCAGTACCCCGCTAACTTAGGCCTATTTCCTAGCTTCAGCCTGGCCATAACTAATTTATGGTCCGTCTGGCCTAGCCAAGTGAACGTGGGACAAGATAAGAAGTCTACTTCGCCTCTCCTAACTAACATCCTGTCCAAATAGGTATTTGGATAGGAGGAAACACTATTGGTCCACGTCCACATCTCCCGCCCTGGATGCTCGAACCGAAACCTGTCGACCAGACCGCATCTAGCCATCAGATCAGCCAGGCTGGACTCGCACCTCTCCGATCCTTTAGCTCCGCCTCCTACCTTATCTATGTCGGGGTCTAAGATGGAATTCCAATCCCCCATTAGCACTACCCGCTTCCGACAATCTACAAACGCGTCAAGCTGACTGAAGAATGAGACCCTCTCACGAGCGGTGCTGGGCGCATGAACCGCAATCACCTGAAACACAGAATCTTTTACGGCAACATCGGCCACAACCAGCCTACCCACCGCATCTCTATGGACAACGTCGACCGTCGCCGACAGGGTACGTTTAACCAACACGGAAACTCCCTTCCCCCGCGGGCTGCCATATGCTGAGAAAACCTCAAAGTCTCGGGCCAGCACCTGACAGTCCACAGAGGAAACGAAATGCGTCTCCTGAATCGCAGCAACATCCACTCCCAGGGACAAGAGGTCGTGCCGGAGGCGAGCCGCCCGGCCCGATGATCTCAAGCCCCTCGCATTCAGACTAGCCAAATTCAAAGCCATGGTACCTACCTTAAGGTGTGTTACACTCAGCTCCGAAGTCAGCCGGGGAAAGGACACCGACGTTGTGTGCAATTCTCAAGGTGGTCAGGTTTTTCATGTCCTGACCTTCTCTCACAATGCCGCCGACATCCAAAGGGTAAGTCAATTTAAGGGCTCTATAGAGTGACGGATGGACCAACACTGGGACCCTTCCCTTGCATTGTTTTGCGAGTTCCTCAAGGGAAGGGTCATTTTTCCTAATCAGTTCAATTCCCGGACCAGCCCCTTCAGCGGCTTCCAGCATTGTCCACACGTTGGTTTTGCAGGCCTCAGGAAGCCTGACGAAAGTTGTTAGCCGTGGGGCGTCCGGGAAATTAGAGGGGACATTAACGTCTTTTCCCCCTATCTGTTGGAAGTCCAGCAGAGGTTTTAAATTTTGTCTCTGCCGGTGTGGTAAGCCCATTGCCACAGACAGGGGGTCTACAAAACAAAGTTCCTCTCTCGTTTCGAGGGCGAGAGTCCATGTTGGAGTGAGTCCGTAAGTGGGAGAATCTGAAGGCTCTCTCCCCCTCCCGGGTTCATTCTTTTCTTTCTGGGATGGCGGCTCAATTTGCATTGGTGTGGGGACGAGTGTCTGTGTGGTGTCTGGTGTTGGTGTTGGTGCGGTGTCTGGTGTTGGTGTGGTGTCTGGTGTTGGTGTTGGTGTTGGTGCGGTGTCTGGTGTTGGTGTGGTGTCTGGTGTTGGTGTTGGTGCGGTGTCTGGTGTTGGTGTTGGTGCAGTTTCTGGTGTTGGTGCAGTGTCTGGTGTTGGTGCGGTGTCTGATGTTGGTGTTGGTGTTGGTGTTAGTGCGGTGTCTAGTGTTGGTGCAGTATGTGGTATGGGGGTGGAAGTGGGTTGTGTTGTTGTTAGAGGTGGTGTATGCTCACAGGGAGTGGGGGCTGCCTTTTCTTCCCCTTTCCTTTTCTTTTTTATTCTTTTGAATGAACCGGGGAGTGGTGAGGTTGAGTTCCTCTCCCTCTCACTAGCAGATTCATCCTCAGAGGAGCAGTGTTTTCTTCGCTTGATCCCCGTCTCAATTGGTGTGGGGACCGTTGGTTGTTGCTACTCCTCTAGTTGTTGTTTCTCCGGTTGGTGCTGTTGCTTTTCTGGTTGCTGCAGCCGTTTTTGTTGCTGCTGCTGCTGTTCTGGCTGTTGCTACTGCTGCTGTTTTTGTTGTTGCCGCTGTTTTCGTGGCATTGGTTGTGGCATTGGCCGCGGCAGCTGATTTTGTTGCTGCGGCTGGTTCAATGGCTGGTTTGGCTGCTGCTGCTGTGTCTGCTGCCATGGCTGTTGCTGCGGCTGTTGTGGAGGCTGCTGTTGTTGTTGCTGCCTCAGTTGTTGGGTTGGTTGTGGGACGGTGGCAGATGGGATTGTGGGCTTCCATTTCCGCCTCATTACCGTGATCCATTCCTCCCCTTTGGCCTCCTGCACACTTTTGGGTTTCCTCGGTGCTGGGGTTGGTGCTCCGGTTGCAGGAGTTGTGACAGCCTGTTTGGACACTGGTGCTGTCTCAGAGGTTGGGACCGCCTTTAGTGTCACTTGAGTAGGAGTTGACCTTTGAGGGCAGCTCTTGGCGATGTGACCCTGTTTTTGGCAGAACCAGCAGTGCGGACGACGCCCCTCCACTACTACTGTCATAGTTGCCTCCTTAAATGTCAGCTGTGCTGGATCGCCTGGAAGCCTTCTTTCTTTAGCCTCATGGCCACAGTGTAGCTGCCCAAGTGCATGCCGGTTTTCGACCGCACTGGGGTTATTTTTTCCACCTCGCCGAACTGTGTGAAGAAGGATCCCAGGATGTCTGCTGATATTTGCATAGGTACATTGAATACCTGCACCCGGGTCCTTGTCCTGCCCTGGTATTCGGGCTTTAGTTTTATTCTCCCATACTTAATTTCCTGTAGGGAGAGTCTCTCCGCATCTTCCTTGGTGGGTAGGAGGATGTCCCACATGGCGTAGCTCCTCTGGTAAAGGTATAATACCGGGATGTTTAGCTTGTGTAGGAGCCCTGCCATGTCTTCCTTTTTCATCCCTAGGAGGCGGTTTTCCGGCATATCCGAGATGATGAGGGAGAGCACTCTGTCTTCGATTGCCTCCCAAGCGCCTGGCACTGGTTTAATTTCTGCCCCCTCTATGTATTGTCTGTACTTGGTCAAGTACAAGTCTCTATACTCTTGAGGGGACAGTTGCTTCTCTACAGTCTTCCCCCATGCCGACCCTCTTGTTGGTGTTGGATCTTTGGTGAGGTTGGACTGTTTTTGCTGTTCCTTGGCGGAAGGGTTGCTATTTTGAGGGGCATTTCCCTTTCCGCTTTCCTTTGGGACCGACTCTCCCTGCTCTATACTTCTTCCAGGAAATACTTCCCTTTTTGGGGAGTCGGCCTCCTGGGGAGCATTGTCCTCTTTATTGTCCTTGGGAGCTTTTGCCCCTTTTGTTTTGGGGAGGTCTAGGCTGTATGCCCCCTCGTTTTCTTGATTTGCTCCCCTTTTGGGGTAGTAGCCCTCCTGGGGAGCACTGTCTCTCTTATCGTCCTTTGGGGCTACTGCCTCTTGATTTTTGTTGTCAGAGCGGGATGCCCTGTCCAACATTGTTTTTTCTCCCCTTTGTGGGGAGTCGCCCTCTTGGGGAGCACTATCTCCCTTATCGTCCTTTGGGGCTACTGCCTCTTGATTTTTGTTGTCGGAACGGGATGCCCCGTCCAACATTGTTTTTTCTCCCCTTTGTGGGGAGTCGCCCTCTTGGGGATCAGCTGGTGAGTTTTCTCCCTTCTGGGGGGCGTCCTTCGGTTTAGTGTCCGGGCGGTATGCCCCGTTGCTTTTTGCTTCCCCTGTTGGGGAGTCGTCCTCTTGGGGAGCAGTTTTTCTTGTGGTAGCCCCCTGGCTGGGGGTATCGGTATTGGTGGTCCCCGGGCTGGGGGTGTCCATTTTTGAAAAAAGCTCTCTCTTCCCTGTATAATTCACCAAAATGAGTGACGTGGAGTCGGCGTCCAAAGTGGGAGCCGACTTTGGCGCCAAAAAGAAGTGGCGCCAAAGGCGGCAAGAGGGGAGATAGAACTGAGAGAGGGAGTGGGAAGTTAGTGGAGGGAAGAGAGAAAGTGTCTCCGACCCTCCCTCGCGGGAAGGTCGTAAATTATCAGCTCGGATCCCCCCGTGAGGGGGGAGAGCAGAGAAAGACAGACCAAGTGGGGGTGCGGACAGAACGCTACCCAACAAACTCGCCGGGCACGAGAATGTGTCGCCAGAACAACACTGCCTATCGCTGTGTATGTATCAGAGAACAGATACTACACTTTGAGATATTAAATCTTTTATTCATGTTAAAAAATACAGTAAAATTAACGGTGAACAAAAAACTTAGGCACATGGCCAACTCAAAAGGGCGGATTTTGGGGGTCGTTGGTCATCCTTGTCACTCCAGAACTAAACAAAGTCAAAAGTTTCTCCCAGCTAGTATCTTCTTTCACCATAATACCGCATTCACCCTTTCATATTGTGGGACGTCCTAGTAACTCCCAATTTTTAAAACATTTTTTATTGACGAGTAAAAACAAAAAAGATAACAATAAAATGGTACAATAATTCATTTGTGTCGAGGGCGGGGGGAGAAAAAACAAAAAGGTGATTAGTAGGACCCTCCCAACCCCGTCTAGTTGATAGACTGCCCGTTCCACTAGGTTTGTAAAAGGAACCTCGCTTCTGCGGGTCAGTCTCTAGGTGGGGATGCCCTCTAGATGGGGGTGAATGGAGAAAAGAAAATTTTTGTGGGTAAGGGATGGAGGTTAGTTTGTATTTCTTTTTCTCCAAGATGGGTAAAATTTAGAGGAAGGGGTGAAAACAAAAATTGCAGGTAAGAGGGGATGGGGATCTTGGAGGCTTCCTAATCGGGGAGGGATGGAACACACACTCAGCTAGCTGAGAGACTACTTGTTTAATTTTACTTAACAGAACTGCGCGTTCCACACCTAGGCAGGGAACACGTATTCAAATTTGGCTCCTCTTCGTACACACAGACTTGCCACATGTATCCATCTTCTGTCAAATGCCGCGCGATGCAGCCTTCTTCTATCACATCTGATCTTCACCCGTAGTTGGTGTTTAAAGAACGTGATCAGATCTTGATCAGAAAAAGACAACACCCCCCGGCAACCTTGCAGACGCGACGTCCAAATCACCATTCTCGCCACGGCCAGGATCGTAACGTAGACCATTTGTCTTTCCCGGTCCCACGGCGGCCTCACGTTGTCCACAACATTGGATACAGTAATTGGGCGAGGATGCTCAGGATCGATGCGAGCCGTCACCCCACTGACATACGACCAGTACTGGCGGAGTTCGCGGCAATCGAAGAAAGCGTGATCTGTAGTTTCCACGGCCGTTGTCCCACAACGGGGACAATCAGGCGACTCCAGAAACCCAGAACTGCATTGTATGTTGTTGAGTGGAAGTGCATTTCGGGCCAATCGCCAGGTCAGAGAGAACTCCGAATTGTTCAGATGACTCGAACCTGGCGCCGAGCTCCACGCGGAGCGGATCTCACTCTGCTCCCACCCCAAACGCGCGCCCCTTCACTAGATCCCTGTGGAGTTCCCTACGGGTAGCAGTCACAAGGTCACTGGACCTTGGTAGTCGTTTTAGCGCGGCTCGGCACTCTTTCATGTAGGCAGATTCTCCCCGCGGCCTGCGACGGCTCTCGATGGAAGGGTCGAGAACGAGGTCGGGGAAGGCGGCAGTAACCACGGGGTGCCACGGTTGGTCCTCCTGCATATAGTGGCTCAGGAAGGCCAGCCTCTCAACATCTCGATGACACTTCAAGTCCGGCATTCCCAAGCCTCCCTCACACGGACGTTGAATACAGACCTGTCTGCTCACCCAGTGTCTTCCTCTGTCCCAAAGGAGCGAGGACAAGAGTTCGACAAGAGCTTTTAGGTGTTGTGCAGGCAGGGGAAGTACGGCCAGTCGGTAAAGGATGAGAGGAAAGACGTAAGTGGCGCACGCCTCAGCTCTACCCTTTAAGGAAAGTTTCCTAGGAAGCCACGAATTGACTGCAGCCTCCACCTTTGACCGTACCTCCAACCAATTCTTGTCAAGCTGGAGACCCGGTCCGAACCACACGCCGAGGATCCGGACCGGGCCATCTGTCCAGCTGAAGGGCGCAGGGAGGTTTGCGTTGCCACTCCATGCGCCCAACCGCAGTCCTACCGACTTGTTGCGGTTTATCTTGGCCCCTGTAATTCTTTCGTACTGTGTGAGTGCCTCCGACACGACCTCAATGTCTCTGAAGCCCGACACGAAGATCGTGACATCATCGGCGAACGCGGATACCTTGGCAGCTGAGCCGCCAGGCAGAGCCATTCCGCGCAGGGCCGAATTTGCCTCCCCATGTCTCAGCTTGCGGAGAAGAGGCTCCAAAGCCAGGACATAAAGCAGGGGCGACAGCGGACAACCCTGACGAACCGACCGAGAGATAACAAAGGGTTTCGAGCGCTTTCCGTTCACTTGCACGACAGCCATGGGCTGTCGATACATTATGGAGATCCACTTGCAAAAGTCCGGTTTAAAACCGGCAGCCTCTAAGACAGATGCCAGGAAACGATGGTCGACCCTATCGAAAGCTTTGGACTGATCTAAGTTTATCAGCGCGGCTTCCGTGTCGTCATCTATTTCCCCCTCTAGGATCATGCGGATCAGGTGCAAGTTGTTCTGAATCGGTCTCCCCTTCACAGCGTAGTTCTGTTCCGGTTCAACCAACTCGTCGATAACAACCTGCAGCCGATTCGACAGGACCTTGGCCAAAATCTTTCTTCAGCAATGTGATCACTCCCTTGGTCACCTGCCCTGGGATGGATCCCTGAGCAAACCAATAGTTGAACATATCCGTCGGAAGAGGCAGAAACATGGGCGACAGCCTCAAGTACAGTTCGTATGGCAGACCATCAAGTCCTGGCGATCTGTCACAGCTGACCTGCTTCAGCGCAGTAAAGACCTCCTGCTCCGTCACCCGGCCCTCGCAACTAGCCGCTCTAGCCGCCTCGAGGCGGGGAGAGTCGGCCAAATAGTCGCTAAACTCAAGGACCGGAAGATCGGGCTGCTGCGTAAAACGCTCCTCGAAATGTTCTCGAAACCCCTCGCAAATCTCCCGAGTCGATTCCAGTCGATTCCAGGGTGCGTCCATTCGGATGTTTGATTTTTGCAATGTATTTGTCCGAGCCACGCCTAGAAACCTCACGGCGCACGTCTGCATCAGAATTGACTGCTTCGTTGCCTATCTTTCTAAGCCTAGCTCTAACTACTTGGCCTTCGTAACGCTCGCTAGTCTCACGTAGAAGGTCCTGCTTAGCTAGTTCCTGACTAACCCTATCACCCTCCCCCGTAGCCTGGGCTAGTTTCTGCTCTAGCTTCTTCTTCGTCTTGGCCTTATCTAGTGCGAGGCGCTGGGCATACTTGACGGAGAAGCTTCTGATCTTGGCTTTGAGACCTAACCACCACTTACTCCCGGTAACCGCCCCCACTAGTGCCTTT
Source organism: Euprymna scolopes (assembly GCF_053919585.1). Classification (NCBI taxonomy): domain Eukaryota; kingdom Metazoa; phylum Mollusca; class Cephalopoda; order Sepiida; family Sepiolidae; genus Euprymna; species Euprymna scolopes. Next base: position 37,346,454 of record NC_136506.1, on the reverse strand, counting down.
TTAATCAATTCTCTTAACTGATCTTGGAAGTCTTGTATCTCCAGAAGGGAGGTGTTTAACTTCCAGTACCCCGCTAACTTAGGCCTATTTCCTAGCTTCAGCCTGGCCATAACTAATTTATGGTCCGTCTGGCCTAGCCAAGTGAACGTGGGACAAGATAAGAAGTCTACTTCGCCTCTCCTAACTAACATCCTGTCCAAATAGGTATTTGGATAGGAGGAAACACTATTGGTCCACGTCCACATCTCCCGCCCTGGATGCTCGAACCGAAACCTGTCGACCAGACCGCATCTAGCCATCAGATCAGCCAGGCTGGACTCGCACCTCTCCGATCCTCTAGCTCCACCTCCTACCTTATCTATGTCGAGGTCTAAGATGGAATTCCAATCCCCCATTAGCACTACCCGCTTCTGACAATCTACAAACGCGTCAAGCTGACTGAAGAATGAGACCCTCTCACGAGCGGTGCTGGGCGCATGAACCGCAATGACCCGAAACACAGAATCTTTTACGGCAACATCGGCCACAACCAGCCTACCCACCGCATCTCTATGGACAACGTCGACCGTCGCCGACAGGGTACGTTTAACCAGCACGGAAACTCCCTTCTCCCGCGGGCTGCCATATGCTGAGAAAACCTCAAAGTCTCGGGCCAGCACCTGACAGTCCACAGAGGAAACGAAATGCGTCTCCTGAATCGCAGCCACATCCACTCCCAGGGACAAGAGGTCGTGCCGGAGGCGAGCCGCCCGGCCCGGTGATCTCAAGCCCCTCGCATTCAAACTAGCCAAATTCAAAGCCATGGTACCTACCTTAGGGTGTGTCACACTCAGCTCCGAAGTCAGCTGGGGAGAGGACGCCGACGTTATGTGCCATGCTCAAGGTGGTCAGGTTTTTCATATCCTGACCTTCTCTCGCAATGCCGCCGACGTCCAAAGGATAAATTAATTTTATGGCCCTGTAGAGTGACGGATGGACCAACACGGGACCCTTCCCTTGCATTGTTTTGACAGTTCATCAAGAGAAGGGTCATTTTTTTTCACCAGTTCAATTCCCGGAAACGCCCCTTCAGCGGCCTGCAGCCTTGTCCACAAGTTGGTCTTGCAGGCCTCTGGAGTTCTGACAAAGGTTATTAGGAGTGGGGCGTCCGGGAAATTTGAGGGGATATTTACATCTTTCCCCTCTATCTGTTTGTAATCGAGCAGAGGTTTTAAGTTTTTCCTCTGCCGATGGGAAATGTCTGTGGCCACAGATAGAGGGTCTACATTACATAGTTCCTCAGGGGCAAGGACCTTTGGTCTGCAAGAGGCAGAGGAGTCTCTCCTCTCCCTCGGTTCATTCTTTTCATTTTCTTTTTGGGGTAGTGGCTCAGTTTGCCTTGGTGTGGGGACGGGTGTTTGTGTGGTGCCTGGTGTTGGTGTTGGTGTTGGTGTGGTGTCTGGTGTTGGTGCAGTGTTTGGTGTTGGTGCGGTGTCTGGTGTTGGTGTTGGTGTTGGTGCGGTGTCTGGTGTTGGTGTGGTGTCTCGTGTTGGTGCGGTGTCTGGTGTTGGTGCGGTGTCTGGTGTTGGTGCAGTGTGTGGTTTGGGGGTGGAAGTGGATTTTGTTGTTAGGGGTGGTGTATGTTCACAGGGAGTGGGGGCCACCTTTTCTTCCTCTTTTCTTCTTTTGTTTTTTTTTTTCATTCTTTCGAATGAACCGGGGAGAGGTGAGGTTGAGTTTCTCTCCCTCTCACTTGCGGATTCATCCTCAGAGGAGCAGTCTTTTCTCCGCTTGATCCCCGTCTCGATTGGTGTGGGGACCGTTGGTTGTGTATGCTCCTCTATTTGCTGCTGCAGCTGTTTTTGTTGTTGCTGCTCTCGCTGGTGTCGTTGCTGCTTCTGCTTCTGCTGCACTTGCTGATTTGCTGCTGCAGTAGTTGTTGCTGCAGTTGTTTCCGCGGCATTGGCTGCGGTGGCTGTTGTTGTTGCTGCATTTGCAGAGGCTCCTGCCTCGATTTTTGGGCTGGTGGTGGGACGGTGGCAGAAGGGATTATGTGTTTCCGCTTTTGTCTCACTACCGTGCTCCATTCTTCCCCGTTGGCCTCCTGGGTGGTTTGGGTTTTCCTTGGAGCTGGGGTTGGTGCTGCAGTTGCAGGGGTTGTTGCAGCCTGTTTTGGTGCGGGCGTTGTCTCAGGGGTTGTGACCGCCTTTTCGGTTGTTGGATTAGGGGTTACCCTTTGGGGGCAACTCCTAGCCATGTGGCCCTGCTTTTGGCAGAACCAACAGTGTGGACGACGGCCCTCCACCACTACCGTTATGCTGGCGTCTTTGTATGTCAGCACCGGTGGTATTGCTTGAAAACCTTCCCTCTTCAGCCTCATTGCTATTGTGTAGCAGCCCAGGTGAGTCCCAGTTTTTGACCGTACTGGGGTCACCTGTTCTACCTCACCGTACTGGCTGAAGAGGCATCCATATAGTTGGGTTGGCACATTAAATACCTGCACCCGAGTCCTTCTCTTGCCCTGGTATTCAGGTGTTAGTTTGACTCTCCCATGCTTTATTTCTTGGAGGGAGAGTCTCTCCGCATCATCCTTGGTGGGTAGAAGGATGTCCCACACAGCGAAGCTCCTCTGGTACAGGTATAGTACTGGGATGTTAAGTTTGTGGAGAAGCCCCGCCATGTCTTCCTTCTTCATTCCTAGGAGGCGGTTTTCCGGTATATCGGAAATGGCAAAGGACAGGACTCTGCCCTCAATCGCCTCCCAGGCACCTGGTATGGGTTTTATATCTGCCCCCTCTATGTATTGTCTGTACTTTGTCAGGTACAGGTCTCTATACTCTTGAGGGGACAGTTGTTTTTCTACGGTCTTCCCCCACGCAGACCCTCTTGTTGGTGTTGGTATGGGGTCTTTAGTGGGGTTAGATCGTTTTTGGTCTTTTATGGAGGTCGCCCCTGCCTGTTTATTGGCGACGCTTCCTGCCTCCCCAGATGTCTTGGTCAGTCCTTTTGTGGGAATGTCACCTTTTTGGGCGGCGGCTCCCTTTTTAGTGTCTTTTTCGGGAGCAGCTTCCCGTTTTGGGGAGTCGTCCTCTTGGGGAGCATGATCCTTTTTGTTTACTTTGAGGCCATCTGCCCCTTCCTCGTTTGTGAGGTCCAGGCGGTATGCCCCCTCATTTTCTTGATCTGCTCCCCTTTTGGGAGAGCAGCCCTCCTGGGGAGCGCTGTCCCCTTTATTGTCCTTTTGGTCTGGCACCTCCTCCTTTTTGTGGTTGGAGTGAGATGCTACGACCGATTTTGGTTTTGCTCCCCTTTGGGGGGAGTCGCCCTCGGGGGGAGCTGTTGTTAAATTTTCCCCCTCCTGGGGAGCGTCCAATGGTGTCATACCCGGGCGGTACGCCCCATCAGCAGTTGTTTTTTCTCCTGTTGGGGATTCGTCCTCTTGGGGAGCAGTAGCCCCCTGGCTGGGGGTATCCATATTGGTGGGCCCCTGGCTGAGGGTATCCATATTGGTGGCCCCCGGGCTGGGGGTGTCCGTTTTGGGTCCCTCTTTTAAAAAAATTCACCGAAAAAAGTGACGTGGAATCAGCGTCCAAAGTGGGGAGCCGACTTTGGCGCCAAAAAGAGGTGGCGCCAAAAGGCGGCAAGGGGGGAGATAGAACTGAGAGAGGGAGTGGGAAGTTAGTGGAGGGAAGAGAGAAGGTGTTTCCGACCCTCCCTCGCGGGAAGGTCGTAAATTATCAGCTCGGATCCCCCCGTGGGGGAGGGGGAGAGCAGAGAAAGACAGACAAAGTTGGGGTGCGGACAGAACGCGACCCAAAAAGCTTGTCAGGTGTTCCGGGCACGAGAATGTGTCGCCAGAACAGCACTGCCTCGCACGATGTAGGTATCAGAACAGATGGTATTTATTTGCTCCCCCACCGAGCAAATTAGGCACAAGGCCGATTTTTAATGTGAGGAGTGAAGGGAGGGGGAATGGAAAAAGGGGACCAGCTCCCGAGAGGTGGGAAATGGGAGCTGGTTAAAGGTAAGACATGTGGGGTTGCCCCCACATCTGGTCTTTGCTAGTCATAGCTAGTCATAGCTTGCAGTATCTGCCGGAACAGATGGTATTTATTTGCTCCCCCACCGAGCAAATTAGGCACAAGGCCGATTTTTTAATGTGAGGAGTGAAGGGAGGGGGAAGGGATAAAGGTGACCAGCTCCCGAGAGGTGGGAAATGGGAGCTGGTTAAAGGTCAGGCATGTGGGGTTGCCCCCACATCTGGTCTTTGCTAGTCATAGCTAGTCATAGCTTGCAGTATCTGCCGGAACAGATGGTATTTATTTGCCCCCCCCACTGAGCAAATTAGGCACAAGGCCGTTTTTAATGTGAGGTAAAAACCAGCTCCCCTAAAAGTAGGCAAAAAGGGGGCACTCTGGTTACCAAAAATAATAATTGTCCCAGTATAGAGGGTTTCCCCTCCATTGACTGGTACAAATTATCTTAAGTGCAGTATCTGCCGGAACAGATGGTATTTATTTGCTCCCCCACTGAGCAAATTAGGCACAAGGCCGTTTTTAATGTGAGGTAAAAACCAGCTCCCCTAAAAGTAGGCAAAAAGGGGGCACTCTGGTTACCAAAAATAATAATTGTCCCAGTATAGAGGGTTTCCCCTCCATTGACTGGTACAAATTATCTTAAGTGCAGTATCTGCCGGAACAGATGGTATTTATTTGCTCCCCCACCGAGCAAATTAGGCACAAGGCCAATTTTTAATGTGAGGAGTGAAGGGAGGGAGAAGGGAAAAAGGGGACCAGCTCCCGAGAGGTGGGAAATGGGAGCTGGTTAATGGTCAGGCATGTGGGGTTGCCCCCACATCTGGTCTTTGCTAGTCATAGCTAGTCATAGCCTGCAGCATCTGCCGGAACAGATGGTATTTATTTGCTCCCCCACTGAGCAAATTAGGCACAAGGCCGTTTTTAATGTGAGGTAAAAACCAGCTCCCCTAAAAGTAGGCAAAAAGGGGGCACTCTGGTTACCAAAAATAATAATTGTCCCAGTATAGAGGGTTTTCTCCTCCATTGACTGGTACAAATTATCTTAAGTGCAGTATCTGCCGGAACAGATGGTATTTATTTGCTCCCCCACCGAGCAAATTAGGCACAAGGCCAATTTTTAATGTAGGGAGTGAAGGGAGGGGGAAGGGAAAAAGGGGACCAGCTCCCGAGAGGTGGGAAATGGGAGCTGGTTAATGGTCAGGCATGTGGGGTTGCCCCCACATCTGGTCTTTGCTAGTCATAGCTAGTCATAGCTAGTCATAGCCTGCAGCATCTGCCGGAACAGATGGTATTTATTTGCTCCCCCACTGAGCAAATTAGGCACAAGGCCGTTTTTAATGTGAGGTAAAAACCAGCTCCCCTAAAAGTAGGCAAAAAGGGGGCACACTGGTTACCAAAAATAATAATTGTCCCAGTATAGAGGGTTTCCCCTCCATTGACTGGTACAAATTATCTTAAGTGCAGTATCTGCCGGAACAGATGGTATTTATTGCTCCCCCACCGAGCAAATTAGGCACAAGGCCAATTTTTAATGTGAGGAGTGAAGGGAGGGGGAAGGGAAAAAGGGGACCAGCTCCCGAGAGGTGGGAAATGGGAGCTGGTTAATGCTCAGGCATGTGGGGTTGCCCCCACATCTGGTCTTTGCTAGTCATAGCTAGTCATAGCTAGTCATAGCTTGCAGCATCTGCCGGAACAGATGGTATTTATTTGCTCCCCCACCGAGCAAATTAGGCACAAGGCCGATTTATAATGTGAGGAGTGAAGGGGAAATGGGGACCAACTCCCCGGGGAGTAGGGAAGCTGGATAGTGACAATTGGTATTAAGGGTTGCCCCTACATTGACCAAGGTCTTATATGTGGGGTCGCCCCCACATATGGTCTTTGCTTGCAGTATCTGCCGGACAGATGGTGTTTATTTGCTCCCCCACTGAGCAAATTAGGCACAAGGCCGTTTTTAATGTGAGGTAAAAACCAGCTCCCCTAAAAGGGGTCACTCTGGTTACCAAAAATAATAATTGTCCCAGTATAGAGGGTTTCCCCTCCATTGACTGGTACAAATTATCTTAAGTGCAGCATCTGCCGGAACAGATGGTGTTTATTTGCTCCCCCACTGAGCAAATTAGGCACAAGGCCGTTTTTAATGTGAGGTAAAAACCAGCTCCCCTAAAAGGGGTCACTCTGGTTACCAAAAATAATAATTGTCCCAGTATAGAGGGTTTCCCCTCCATTGGCTGGTACAAATTATCTTAAGTGCAGCATCTGCCGGAACAGATACTACACTTTGATCTCGGCCCGAAGGCCAAGTTGTGTAATGCTGTTGTTGCGGTTGTTGGGTGTTTTGGTATCGACCACTGCCACATAGTTGGAGAAAGCGAGAAACTAAACAATTTTGAAGGATGTACACATACCTGACTCACAACTTAAATATAATCCTTCATATAAAATATAAATAAAATATAAACACCTACATAATGCACGTGAGCACGACAGGATGGCGAAAATATATTACTATACACAATCCTATGTACTACACGGTGAAGAAACTACTGGCTAGGAGAATCGTCAAAAGAAAACAAAACAGATACTACAGTATCTCACGAGTAAAATGAGAGTAAGCATTACCCAGGAAGGTTTAATTGTGAGAACATAATTAGTAGCTAACCTCCATAAGGTAAGGAAGAGGGCAATCCCTAGGAAGATGAGATCATAACAACAGAGGAGATACTAAATTTTCTGCAACCCCAACCCCCGTGAAAGTAAATGATAATCGTTCGGAGAATAGTATAATGACTAACGAACATTTTTCGACCTGTACTTATATATAGACTAGCCTGGATGTTTGGAGGCATGTGTTGAGCAAAAAAAGTGGTAGTAGGCAGGCTTGAACCCGTGACGCGAAGGCGGAAAAGAAAGTGAAAGAAACCGATACAATGACTTGCAAAAATGGTTCGCAAAAAAAACGACCCCGCGTTGTAGAAAACTGTCCAGTTGATAGGGGAGGAATTAATGTTTTTTTTTCTCTCAAATTAGGATATTTGTCGTCCGAGACGTCAAGCTTACAAAACTATACCGATCTTGTGAAAATCCGTTGCTTCTCTCGAAAGTTTTAGACAAACATACCTACATAAATACATACATACATACATTCAAACAGACAGGGAAAATTTATATTATAGAAGACACTTTGTATTATCTGTGTGTGTAAGTTCGTTCCCTATTAACTCCAAAACAGCGTAGTCAAGTTTTCCGACATTTTCTACAAGTGTACGTTATGTATCTAGAAGTGTTCTTAGATATTTTTCTAGGTTTTCTATTGCATTGCCTCTAATAAATATCGAAAATCGAAAATGCGATTAAAGAAGGCACAATCCGATTTTGACTAAAATTAACAACCTTATACTACCTAATATCACAAATGCATTTGAAAAGTTTTATTAGCGAACAAGCAGAAGGGCCCAGCATATAAAATTATCAGTAAATCTTTTGATAAAAAAGGGCGCCTTTGAAATTAATGCTGCTGTTTAGAGCAAAATTGAACAGTGACACTGGGCTATGTCATTTATAACTTTAAATCAAGCTATTATAAAAATGCATTCATACATTTAACAGTAGGTCTGTCACCGTACAATGTGGAATACAATGCATTGTGAACTAAGTCATTTCGCGGATAAGGGTCAACTAGTATCAAGTGCACGGCGAAACAAAATCGTGAAGATCACTAATGGGGGAACTTTGGTTAGGTTTAATTATATAAGACCACCCTGAGTGTCCGGCGTTGCCCGGGTGTTTGTAGGTGTGTATTGAGCAGATAAAAAAGGTGTTGTAGGCAGGCAGGCTCGAACAAGTACCGTGAAGGAGGAAAAGAAAGTTTTAAAAAAAGTGAAGCGTTAGCTTTTGCGCCCATTGCCAAACCGGAAGTGACGTAAGCTTAAATTAAGTCTAGACAATCGAAAAGATGCAGTGACTTTCGAAAATATTGGCGAAAAAAGCGACCCCACCCTGTAGAGAAGTGCCTAGTTAAGGGTTACGGAATTAAGGTATTTGACCAATTTTTCGATATTTTTCGTCCGAAGTGTCGTGCTTCAAAACGATACCAATTTCGTGAAAAATCCGTCGTCTCTATCGAAAGTTTTAGGCAGACATACAAAAATACGTACATACGCACATACATACATACATACATACATACATACATACATACATACACTTAAACATTAAGGTGAGATTTATATTCTAGAAGCCGTCTCAACAAAAACTTATTATTAGACTTGAAAGCAACTAGGTCATGTAGTTGGGGGGCGGCGTCACAGTATTGTGTTCCAATGTCTTTGAAAAGAACTCTGAATAAGGAATTTTCGTTTAGTTTTTTAGGAAAGATATGGCGTGTTGACGATAATTGTTGTTTAGTGTATACAAAGGATTTCTATAGATTGAAATTCAGTCTAGTAACTACGATAAAAGTAATAAAGCAGAGATAGACCCAGCTTGCAATCTGAGTCTTCGAGTTTTAAGAACACGTAAATAATGATTTATTTCAACTATATTTTTTTTTATGAAGAAGTGGCCGAGCTACAGTTGGAACTACTGGAGCTAATGAATTAAACAATAACCGCATTTTTATTATAATTACATAAGTATGATATGAGATAACATGCATTAACTTACAAACTTTCACCAAATATCTATTATATGTAAATAAATAGATAGTGGTGTCTTAATATAGGCTGGGACGATTAAGTTGTATACCTAAAGAAAACAGCACTACAACTTTATTTTAAAACTTTTATTGACAAAAATCAATTCATATACCTTGATTATGTAGTAGAGCTGACATCTATTAAATGTAGCAGCCTTCAACCTCAATAACCGCCTCGATACGGATCCGAAATTAGAAGCGTGCTAGAAGGAGCTTGGCGAAAACTCGGCTGATGGCGGCGATCCTGCTGGCTTTGGTGTAGTGGGAGGTCATGTTGGTGATGTTTTCGGTTAAGCAAAGTAGTCCAGTGGATTCAGGTCGGGGGAGGAGAGAGCGAGTAAGAGAATGGTACAAAGTCGTACCACTCCTTCTGAAACCAAGCCTGGGTCTCTTTTGACTTATGGGCCGGCGCTGAGTCCTTCTGCCACACCCATAATCTGCTAGCCGCCAATAATTGCACCAGGGGATCACCACACTCTTCAGTACATCCAGATACGCTTTGGTGATTCTTTTAGGCCGATTTCGAAGATGTGAAGTAGCATGGTGTGGTCCTCACTTAAAACCTCGCCAAAGACCATAATCGTGACCGGAAACTTCGTTAAGCTGTTCTCTCGATGGTTGAATCGTCCGGATTTACATTTTAAGGGTGCTCGCAATGGACCTGTTGTCATAATTTACAGCGATAGAGTGAATGAGTTGTACAACGGCGCATCTCCGATCTCGTTTAACATTGTGTCACTTTAGACATGATAGACGGCTCCTATCGATTTGGAGATTTGAACACAACTGGACTAGTAGATCGTTTGCAACAAAAACGAAAACTGTTTTTTTTATCAAATGGAAATGGAATCATGTCGTCTTTTCTAAGGCGACAATTTTATCATTCCTCCTGTATTTAGAAGTATACGGTAGAATCGTATTCACACACCGGTTCCCGTTTGATCACTGGAGTTAAGCGACGTTGAACCTGGTCAGTAGTAAAATGAGTGACCATTTGGGTATAATATGGGCTGTACTTTCTGCATTGTTTATAAATGTCTTGGATTTCTCCTTGTTCCTGGGATGAGGCAGTGTCGATTCAGGAAAGTCTTGCCGGGAGATTTCACAACCTTTGCTTTACAATCACACACGCAGCACTCTTATGAGGCGTTTCCATTAGAGTCTTAAGACGGAACGGAGGAGACGATTAATATGGAGAAAGGAGAAAAAATGTTGCTCATAGACAGACACAAAGTTTTCATTATAATAAGTTATGTAGAATCATTCTATGACTGATAGGGTTAAGTTTGGAACGTGCCCTCGTTTTGACTTGGTTAGATTTTCATGCATAATAGAATCGGACAAGTAGGGGAAGGGTTTAGTGTGTGATGACGGTGGTAAAAAGTCAGTGGCCATCTTCCCATCAGGACATTTTGCTTGCTGGCATATCAATGACAGCTAACGTTCATTTGTATTCATGAGCTTATTGACTCGGTAAGAATTATTCTCTTTTGCTCTAATAATAATAATAATAATAATAATAATAATAATAATAATAATAATAATAATAATAATAACAACAAAAATAACAACAAAAACAACAGCAACAATAATAATAATAACAGTAATAATAATAAAAATAATAATAAAAATAATACTAATAACAAAAATAACCACAAGAATAATAATAATAACAATATCAATAATAATAATAACAATAATAATAATGATAATAAAAATAATAATAATCATACCAATAACACCAACAAAACGGTGACAGTTTGATAATAATAATAATAACAAAAATAACAACAACAATCATAATAATAATAACAATAACACTAATCGTAAACAGTTTGAGTAATTTCCGGGACTGACTTCATACCCCGTAACCCACTGCTTAAAATGTACTTGAAATAAAGTAATGTTTAAATCATAAACTGTTTCAGCAGCTTGTCGAAAGTAATACATAAAAAACATTAACACGGTTAGGGATTGGGCAACCATTGCTTCAACATGAATTTCTGGGTGTAGTATCAGTTTCAGCATTCCAGTGACTTAAATCCCCCCCTTTTTTTGGTCTTGGTTAATGGAGGAGAAATCCTTCATTACTGATACAATTTTAATTTTTGTTATAGATCAGAGTGCCCCTTTTGGGGATTTGGTTTCCCCCTAAATTTATAACCGACCGCATGTCCAATTTCGCCCTTGTGAGAAGGCAAGTAAACAAAAAAAAAAAATAATAATCAGAATGGACATTTTCCAGGGCATTGTATAATTAATCAGAAGTGATATTTCCAGGGTATTTTGTAATTAAATCAGAAATAACTTTTTCTAGCTACTTTTTTAATATTAAAACTTTGTTACATTAAATATAGTACCTATTCACAATGCCTCCCCACGGAACAGATTTAGACACCAGGGTCGTTTTTTTACGTGGAGAAAAAATTGTCTTAGCCGTAAAGGATTTCTCTTCCACTGAGAGAGAAGAAATTGAAATGTAGCACCTGATGAACAGATACTACACTTTGATCTTAGCCAAAAGGTCAAGAAAGACAAATCATTTTTATTAGCTTTGCCTCAACAGCGACACCATTTTTTTTTTTTTTAATCTTTCAATCCTTTTCAAGGGTGACATGGTTTATTTGGAATATTCCACTTTTTGGTATATTTCACTTTCCTTTTCTAGGGATGCACAGCATGATAACGGACGGAGCGATAAGCGTAATAATATAATGATAATAATAATAATAATAATAATAATAATAATAATAATAATAATAATAATAATAATAATAATAATAATAATACCCACAAAACGGTGATAGTCTGATAATAATAATAATAATAATAATAATAATAATAATAATAATAATAATAATGACACACAAAACGGTGACAGTCTGATACCGCACACTAAGCTCGTAAAGGGTCACAGCTAAGGGAAAAGCCGAGAAGGGTGAACACCAACTAGATGTAAACTGGAAGGAATTGGAAGCAGGAAATCTTCAAATGCTAAAAGAAATCAATGTCTGCTGTCCGCGAGAAATCATTGGTAACCGTATATGGCGATAAGGAAAAAAAGGTTTGAAAGGGAACTGAAAGATACAGAGAGTTCTGGAAACTAAGATTTGTTGTCTCACAGATTCCCGGGATACTGATTATCGCCAGTGAGCAACAGTTAATTATGACTTGTATGCAAATTACTTATGAATAGAATAATAATAACAATAATCATAATAATAATAATAATAAAAATAATAATAATAATAATAATAATAATGCCACATAACTGACCCCCCTCCTCCAAAAAAAGTGAGAACAAACAGCCAAGTAGACTCAAGGAGGAAGGAAAGACCGAGGAGGGAGCACTGACCAGATCTCCGCTGGATAAGTGTGAAGAGAACTAAGACCTTGGGGAGGCTTATTGGTAGTCAAATTCCAGTGAAGACCGATAACCGCTGCTAACAAGAAATCAATGGCAAGCGGCTGTTGCGATGATGCAAATTTATTTGCAAATACTATCGAAAGAGGTGGAGTACTGGAAATCTGGAGAGACTTGTTGTCACTCAGCTTCCAGGGAACACCACAGACTGTGCTCAAAGAGAGATTTTAATGACCTGTGTGAAAGATCCTTGTGAGCCAATAGTAATACTTAATAATAATAATAATAATAATAATAATAATAATAATAATAATAATAATAATAATAATAATAATAATAATAATGATAATTATTATTATTATTATTATTATTATTATTATTATTATTATTATTATTATTATAGTAATAATAATACGTCACTGACTTGATACTTTCCAGAGAACGAGACGGAGTATGGACAATGAGGAAAAGCAGCATAATTTATATAAGTTTGTGGCAATTAGTAGCAGTTCCACAAACCAAGCAAAACAACCCAAGAAAAGATAACTTAGAATAAAATTGAACATTTCAACAACACAGTAAACAGCAAACTCATCAGAAAAAATCATTGAATGCGGAAACTAAAAAAGATAATCAAAGAAAACGAATCTACCACTAAAAACGTTAAATGAAAAAAAAAAGCAGAGGGAAAATCAAACACGTCCAACGGAAATGGAAATCAGTAATAACTTCACTAACGCAATTCCTCCTCTTCGTTCTCGTAGAAAAAAACATGTATACGATGATGTCAGCCTCATGGAATCTCAAGGCCGAATGTTCTGCTTTTGGGGAGATTTACAGTGAATGGTGTGGGATTTTTCTGTTAGTCAGTTTTGTCGGGGTTGTTTAAGTTCAGAGTGTAGAAGTGAAACAAGTTGCTCGAGGCACATTCCAATGAAGTACTTATAAAAGAATCAGAGTGATACAAGGGTTCGGCGAGGAGAGTGTGTTTATCTCTTTTTCAATAACTTTGACACAAGGCTATGCTTGATTTAGAAAGTCAGTGAACTAAGATCAGCCAGCTCTGGCCAATAAAAATCCTGCGCAGCCCCCATCAACATTAGTATTACTTGGATTCTTCAAACTACTGTTCTCATTTTGAGTGACATTTTTACAATGAATTGATCAATGTAACCTCCGACTTTGTTCAGCTGTATCTGTCGAACTCGGAGGTAATTCGAAATTCGCAACTTAGGGGCTCTATCCAGTTGTGGCTCATGGAACAAGAACATGTTAATAAGTAAAATAAATAAAGTAAATCTACATTATAAATCTCACCTGTCTGTTTTAATGTATGTATGTAGTTATGTATGCATGTATTTATGTATGTATGTATGTATGTATGTATGTATGTATGTAGTTATGTATGCATGTATTTATGTATGTATGTATATATGTATGTATGTATGCATGTATGTATGTTCGCCTAAAATTATTGACAGAACAATTTTCACGAGATTTTCTATCGTTTTGAAGCTCGATCCTTCGGATAACAAAAATCGAAAAGTTGGCCACAAACATGAATTTCTTCACCCTCAACCGGGCACTTTTTTTTTACAGGGAGCAGTCGCTTTTTTTGCCGATACTTTCGAAAGTCATCCCCTCTTTTGATTGACTAGCCTTAATTTAAATTACGTCACTTCCGGGTTGGCGATGTTTGGCGCAACAGTAAAAACGTCACTTTTTTTTTCACGTTTTTTCCTCGTTCGCGGTACAGGTTGGAGCCTGCCTGCCTACTACCAGATTTTTTTTTTCAACGCACACTTCCAAACATCCATCCAACATCGGGCACCCAGGCTAGTTGTAAATAAAGGATCGCCAAAATTCCGTCCAAATTCCAGAGTTCGTGAATATGACACTTATGATAAGAACAGCAGTCCGAAGAATCGAAATAATACTAAACACTTTATTACTCTAACGACGTGTTGAATTGATTTCATAACTACTTTAAAGAATACTGTAGTTGTTTTTTTTTTATTGTAGCTAACGGAAACTTCATACAAAAACTCTCGAATTTTTATGAAAGCAACAGTGAACAAGACCAACATTTCACTTTGATGGTGTAAATTTTTCCTCTAACATAAATACGCATATGACGGGGGGTGTTTTCTTTACCTGTTTAATTTGTTTCAAGTATTCTTTTTTTTTTCTAGAAGCATGTATTTGCTTTACTTTGTTAGTAGCACATTTTGATTTCTTAATATAATTATTTATGCAGAGTTGCGTCTGTTTGCATGAATGTATGTGTAAATTAACAGGTACTTTTAATAGGGATTATACAATTATGTTAACCCTGCATGGAGGTGTACAACATTGTTAAAATATGAATATTGTGCAATGGAATCAGGTTTAAACTATAATTTCCTTACGTGAATAAAACATTACTGCTTTAACTGCATCGATATTATTATCACAATGGATTTTACCAGAAGTCCCAAAACTACGGTCCTCGGGCCAGATATGATCCGTCAAAGCTTTGAGCTCTCATAGAATGCGTAAAAATATCCACGATTTTTTTTAAATAGGAATATGTAGAAATAGTGTGCTAGTTTTTCTTTTTTTACAGAAAATGCTTACAAGAATCAGGTTTTGTAAAGACAATGAACAAAACAAAATAAAACACGTCCAGGTCATTTTTAATTATTTTCTTTTTTTTGTCAGCGTAGCTCTAGAATATCAGCAATATGTCTTCCCTCTCGTTTGAAAACTTTGGAGACCTCTGTATAAAGCTATATTATATAAAACCAAAGAAACTAGTTAGCGTGTTACATACATAGACCTTGACTTGTTTTTTTTATCTACATGTAGAGAATATTTATTATGGTGAGCAATGCTTACTGAGTTTATCATTTACTGTCAAAAAACGAATACAAAATAAACAGTGTATCTATTTGCCTTTTGTGAATACATCTATAAATTCAGAGATTTTCTGCCTCCGTTATGCAGACTAGATTTTGTGTGTAAACATTTGCAGCACGTATTCATGGTACATATATCGGCAAACAAGTGTGGAGAAGACGAATAAAAGTATGGAACGGTTTTCTTTCAAGTGAGAATTGTATAAACACGAGAATCCGCAATTTCCGGGATTATAATGCACAGCAGTGCGGCGACGAGGCAATGCGTGACGCCGATCTGACTAACCTCCACTCGTGTACTGGACACGTGCGTCTCATGAAGAATAAGAAGTTTGTCGCCCGTTTTTATTATGCGATTACACAATGCACGAATGTGGAACTGGTTAAAAAGGTGGAATATCGTATCAATAACTTGAATTCAAATTGAATCAGATCTATAAGCCATTCGTGTGGACCTTCCAGCACGATTTGTAAATATGTTCCCAAATTTCCAATCAATTGCCTCAAAACCGTTAGAGTATTTTATTTTACGTCATACCAACTATTTTAAGTGTTTTAATGCGGATTTATATACGGCATAATCACGTGATTACCCGGTTTCCGCCAGATCACTGAAGTTAAGCAACGATAAGCCTGGCTATTTGGGGATACTAGGCTCTGTAAGAGTGGCGGGAGAAAGTTAGGCCCCTCTTTCTGTACGCTAGTCTGTGGGAGACCCTTGGACAAGTTCGAGTACCCATATCAACCTACTAACCGGGGTAACGTGAGGTCATTGAAAGCAGGTGACAATTTTTTATGGCTTGCAATAAGCCACAAAGAAAACAGAACAAAGAATATAGTTTAAACAACGTATTACTGGAACAACAACGTAAAAACGCTACAACTGAAAAGAGTAGTAAACGTCACCGAGCAGGTGAGGGTCGCGCTGATGTTTAATTCACACCTGGGATCAACAGGTCTATTGTTTATATAACGGATAGAACAGTCCGTTTGGAGGGTGATTCCCCCACAACACCCCCCCTCCCAAGCTGTTTCCGCGGTTGTGAAAATCAGTATTTCTTCCTTTTGGGGCAGACCACTAAGGGGTCTGTGCGCTTCTTCTTTCTGCTGTAACGTCTTGGTTCTGACATCCCTTTTAGAGGGTATATATCAAAACAATCATACACAGTTTCAATCGCCTCACTGCCGTCCTGCGGTGGTCCTTCTTGATCCCCGTAGAAGTGTTTCTTGATTTGGTTCAGGCGCCTTTTATGTTGGAACTTAGGGCCCTGAATGATGTTTGTAACATGGCCGATTCTTCGTAAGATCGTGCCCTGTTCTCAAAAAGAAACGTTATTTCTACAATGTCTAAAATACACCTAATCTCTGCTGTTAAACCGTTTCGTTGGCATTGCAGAGGTTCTGTTGCGTACTATGTGTTTGGGTAGTTGTTTATCAAATACGGATTTTATTTTCCGTCCAAACATGATTTCTGCTGGGGATCCCTCATCTGGTTTGTTCGGATTTCTCGAGATTCTGTAAGCCTGCAGAAATTGCTGAAGGGCCTTTTCTGTCGGTGTACCGGACGTCTTTTTTAATGCCCTTTCAAGCGTATCGACGAAGCGTTCGGCCTGGCCGTTGCTTCTGGCGTGGTACTGCGGTGTCGTAATATGCTTGACTTGATACGTCTCGCAGAATTCTCTGAATTCTGTCGAGGTGGACTGTGTAGCGTTGTCGCTAAACAAACAATCTACAACCCCAAACCGAGCAAACAATTCCAATAAAAAAAATTTCCTTGTTGCCGTGGTCGGTTTTTTGCATCTTAGTACCTCTGGCCATTTAGAGTAAGAGTCAACTACTATCAGGTAGTAAAAATCCTCCACAGGTCCCGCATAATCAATGTGCATCCTCGACCATGGTTGTTCAGCCTTAGGCCAAGGTTTATGTTATCGGTGGTGCTTTTGCAGCCAGAGCACAGCCTTTGCATATGTTCACCATGTCGGTAATATCTTGGTCCATAGCTGGCCAATAAACAAAACTTCCCATTAGGCTTTTCATTCTGTTTATTCCTGGATTCCCTATCTGAAAATCCCTGATAATTCTTTTTTGAAGGGTTTGGGGGATGACAACCCTTTCACCGTATAACAGTATTTCGTCGCAACCAGAAAAAATGTCTGAACTGGTGTCACCCAGATCTAATTTCAGGTTCGTAGTTTGTAATGAAATTGTCATTTAGGGATTCTGACTGAATTTCCTGAAGTGTGATCGGCAGTTCGCGGATAATATTGTTTATCATGGTTTTTACATTAATACGTAGTGCCGCGATTACTGAATCTTCAAGAGGTTCCATTTTGGCAGGAATCAGTGTCGATAGACTATCTGCATGGGTTAGTTGTTTTGAGGGGAGAAATTGAATTGTAAAATTATAGTTCAGCAGAATAGTTCTCCATCTTAATAGTTGGTTTGCAGTGAATGTTGGAAGTCCTTTTTTGATCCAAAAATGGATATCAACGGCTTATGGTCGGTTTGTAGAAAAAATGTCTTCCGTACAAAAACCGGTGGAATTTTGAAACTGCAGATATAATTCCTAGGGCCTCTTTCTCGATCTGAGAATAATTCTTTCCCGCTGGCAAGAGAGTCTGTGATGCGCAAGCAATAGGCTGTTTCGAGCCGTCCGATATTCGATGTAGCATAGCTACTATTATGTCCAACTGCGGGTTAAAATGCGCTAAGAATAGTTTTGAAGTCCGGATCCTTTTTATTTCTTAGACTGATGTCTTGCAATCTTCTATCCACTCCCAAGCCTTATCCTTTTTCAGCAATTCATTAAGCGGTGCGCGCAACTTGGGAATATTTAGGATGAACCCCTGGTAATGATTTGCCAAACCTAAAAAAAACTCTGCAATTGAGTTATGTTTACTGGTGCCGGCATTTCTTTAATAGCGGTCGCCCTATCTGGGTCTGGTAGTTTGCCATCTTGATCGATTATTTGACCCAGGTATTTAATTGTTTGTAAAAATAACTCGCATTTATTTGCTTTAATCTTAAATCCATAATCTTGTATTCGACTGAAAACTTGTCTGATATGTTTTTCATGTTCCTCCCTGCTTTTGCTCGCTATGATAATGTCATCAACATATGCGATTGCGGTGGCCAAGCCGGACAGCATAGTATCCATTACTTGCTGGAATATTTCGGGTGCCACCTTGATACCAAACGCGAGTTTATCGTATCTGTAAAAACCCCGGATGAGTATTAATACAGAGGAGGTTAGCGCTTTTGTCGTGTACTGGAATCTGTAGGAAAACGTCACTTAGGTCGATCTTAGAAAAAAATTTGCCACTATTTAATTTTGTGAACACTTCTTCTGGACTAGGTAATGGATAGTGAAAATCTTCTAAGGGCCCGTTGAGGCCGGTCGCGAAGTCGGCGCAAACGCGAATTTGCCCGGATTTTTTCTTTACGTAAACTGCCGGAGCAGCCCATTCACTATATTCAATTTTAGCTAGTATACGTATGCTTTCTAATCTGTCTAGTTCCTGATTTATTTTGTTCAGGGAAACGAACGAGATATTACGTTTCTTTTTAAACACCAGTTTAGTGCCAGGTTTCAACTTAAAATCTGCTGCCATTTTTGTACATCTCCCCAGGCCAGGAGTAAATACGTTTGTGAATTCTTTTTTAAAACAAGTTATAAGTTTCTCAGTTTCTGCTGGGCGGGCATCTATTTTCTTGCAGAATGTGGATATAGGAAGATCCCAGAGACGAAACTCCTCCATGCTGTCAGAACCGAACAGGTTCTCACTATCTTTTAGCACACACAATCTTAGTTTTTTTGTGTTTTCCCCCGTAATGTGACGTTGTAATTAATTCACCTTCAAAATGAATTTTTGTACCATTAACGGCCGTCGCCGTTCTGTAAGTTTTTAACGTAGTCGGCTTTCGTAATATTTTCCACGTTTTGAGATTTATTATTTACAGATCCGATCCACTGTCTAATTGGAATTTAATAGCCTTGCCGAAAATGTTAACCGTTACATATTTGCGTAGATTTTCATCTATGACGTCCTTAGTTCTGATTTGACGTACACGGCTTCTATTCTGAGTTTTCCTACAGTGCGAACTTATATGAACGATGTTATTGCATAAATGGCATATTTTTGTTAAAAATGGGTAATCCCTTACCCAATGTATTCCACCGCATCTGAAAAAACGCTCAGTGCTTTTAGTTTTTCTGAATTTCGGTGGTTAGTGTCTGTGTGCCATTTCGACGGTTTTTTCTTAGTTACTTTTTTTTATATTCGCGATGCCTTCTTCGATATTTCTTGCATCTTTTTTTATAATTTCTACTTTTTGACTATCCTCAGTCAATTTTTGAAGTATTAAGTTCGGTTCATTTTCTAATTTTGTAAGGACTCTGCGCCTGATTTCCGCATCTTTTTCCGAGGTTAACCTTTGCGCAAACACAATACATTTAAAATTGTCTGCTGTTAGTTCAGACAATTTAAAGTCATCACAGTGTTTGTTCACTACAGCTGCGTAGGTGGCAAAATCGTCATTATCGTCTTTACCACGTTCAAACATCTCCAACGCTTATGGAAAAGAGACGTTTTCGGCGAGAAAAGTTCTGTTAACAATTTTACCGTCTCATTGAATGATTCATCTGCTGTTTTCTGAGGCAACAGCAGATGAATCATTCAATGAAACGGTAAAATTGTTATCCGTCCAGTGTTTTTTTAGACTATTAATTGCGAACGAACCAAGAGTTACATTTATATATATATATATATATATATATATATATATATATATATATATATATATATATATATATATATATATATATACAAAATGGAACGAATTTTGCATTATTTCCGATTCAGATATTGTTATCGATTCTCTCCTACATTCTCGATTGTGATACAATCGTCGATTAACTTTTTTGATTTCAAACCTCTAAATGTTTACTTGCACAATTGTTAAAAGTCATTTGTGTATGTGTGTGTGAGAGAGAGTTTTTTTTTTTCTCATAGGTTCCGAAACGACTCTGCTTATATTTTCCAAATATCCCACAAAGGAAATTATATGTATGACAGTTTTTTTTTTCAGATATATTTTATACAGAAATTTCTCAAATAAATATTGAAACCGAAAACATCCAATCTGAAAATTAGTCATTGTCTCTTATAGATTAAAGAATAATCTTACAGGAGAATATCTTACGTAAAAATCTGAGCAAAGCATTAAAAAAACAGATTCATTGTCATCTTGAGATATACCCCAGTTGTAGAGCATTCAACTACAAATCGAATGATCCCCACTTCAAGCCCTGGTAGACCTCACCGTTTTATTTTCATTCCTCTTATTAACGAGTTCAATTTACGATAGAAGAAGAGGTACAATCTAAAATCGCCGCAAATCATTTCTTCCTTTGCATATTATAAAACTAATTATTGATCAGAAGTGAATTTTTCAGGGCATTTAGCGTAAAGCCTAAATATCAGCTAACATGATATTATAAACAAAACGCAGACGAAATTTGATGAACGACATTATCATTATTATTTTTTTAAATTTTTTTACGAATTACTCTACCGGGTAAAGTATTCCCGGTAATATATAATAATCAATAGAGGATGGATTCTATAATAATACATACGCAATCTGCATAAATTAAACGTATTGGTTTAGTTTAAGCGTATTGTACGCGCCAGGCAACCTCGAGCTGTCATCTAGTACATATATATATATATATATATATATATATATATATATATATATATATATATATATATATATATATATATATATATATACTGGATGTCCACAAAGTTCGGCTACATTATGTAGCCAGACTTTCTGGAAGCATCCTCTAGATTATGTAGCCAGACTTTGTGGGCACCCTGTGTGTGTATATATATATATATATATATATATATATATATATATATATATATATATATTATATATATATATACACGTGTGTGTGTGTGTGTGCGTGTGTGTGTGTGTGTGTGTGTGTGTGTGTGTGTGTGTGTGTACAAGGTGCCCACAAAGTCTAGCTACATAATCTACAGGATGCTTCCACAAAGTCTGGCTACATAATGTAGACACCCTATATATATATATATATATATATATATATATATATATATACATACATGACGGAACGATTAAATTGTCGCCATAGAAAAGACATGATCCCATTTCTGTTTGATGAAAACCTGTTTCTTTTTTTTTGTGGCAAACGATCTACTAGTCGGCTTTTTTTGTACAAAACACAAAAGCGATAGGAGCATTCTATCATGTATGAAATAGCACAATGTTCAACAAGTTCAGAGATGCACCGCTGTATAACTCATGCTCTCTATAGATCAAATTTATGGGAATAGAACCATTGTCAGTAACCTTAAAATGCAAATCCATCAGTTCAACGCTTGAGGTCACAGCTCAATGAAGATTCCGGTCACAGTTATAGCCTTTGATGTGGTTTTAAGTGAGGAACACATCATGTCACTTCATATTTTCTTTTACTTTTTTTACTTTTTACCCTAAACAAGGTACATTGCTACTTTGATGTAATTGGCTACTATCAGGGACCTAAGTAGCAGGGGTACTATGTAGGGAGTTTAGCAGCAAGATGTATGTTCACATTACTCTTGAACTTCTGCATATCTGTACAGTTGGGGAAGCAGGAATCCGCAAGAGAATTCCAAAGTCTAGCAGTTCTGGGGAAGAAGCTATTGGAGTAAAAGACTTTCTTACATCTATAGATCTCTACTGTGTAGGGTTGGGACTTCGCTGCTTGTCGAGTTTGTTAAGCGTATTTTGTCGAGGAGGTACACGGTCTTGTAGTTCGTCAGAACATTCAATACTCAAAGGAGGTCGCAGGTAGCAGCGACCGAAACGTTGTGTTAATAACACCCCAGATAATAGCCCGATTAATCAACATAACACAAGTATTCACATCTCGTCTCAACAATTCAGAAGTTCATTGAAATATGTTTTGAATATATTGTCTACAGATTCATCATACGAAATCAAACCCTTTTCTTAGCAAAAGATTGTAGTTGTCCGCAACATTGTTTAGGCCAATAGATTATCGGGAAGAACACATTAATGAGACAGCGGCCTTATTTACACAACGTATTATGATGTAGATTATACTGGATAATGCTCGATTTTCTAGCAATGTTTACCGAGTAATAAATGATACGGACTTTAATCGCTTTGTTCTATGAAATACAACATGAAACGCTATGAAATAAGGCGGCTATATAAATCAACATTCAAACATGTGACAATTAAGTATAACTGCAATATCTGTTGAATAGCAGAGTCTTTTATGTACATGATTCATAGCACAATTAGTAACGCTGAGAAAATTCACGTACCAAGAAAAGTAAAATTAATGTTCCATGAGAAGAGTTTTGCCCCATTTTAATGTCTTACGAAAGTTAAAATTAAGTATTTATATGTGATACAGTTTAATTTCTAAATATGCAGTACTGCCCATCTTATGTTTGCTAAACCCTTTCATAATCATGCAAAGAAACTAGACTTTTAGATATCTTTAATTGGTTTAATATCTATTCCTAACATTTTAACAATTAGTATCTGAATTTTCCTGAAGGTATTCGGGCTGGTCTTCGCACCTCTATATAAAACGGATGTAATAAAATATAATCCATATTTGCACTCATTTGCCGTATCACAGCTCTTCAGTGCAGCTAGACTAGCATTCATAGTAAACTAAGTATCGACCCAAAAAACACCCAGTTAATGGTCGATATTTCTACCCTCTAGTTCATGGGATCGATGTGCCACAATCAATTAACCTATCAATCAATCAATCAATCAATATATATATA
The DNA here is from genome assembly GCF_053919585.1 of Euprymna scolopes. Classification (NCBI taxonomy): domain Eukaryota; kingdom Metazoa; phylum Mollusca; class Cephalopoda; order Sepiida; family Sepiolidae; genus Euprymna; species Euprymna scolopes. The sequence goes on along the minus strand of NC_136506.1, from coordinate 37,323,631 downwards.
TATATATACAAACATATATATATCTATATATATATATATGTATGTATATGTAAATGTACAACGTAAATTGGAGACCCAATAATGTGCTCTATTGCATGTCTTATAAAAGCTAATAAAAATATTTTATTCAAATACCATATAGTATTTAATATATATATATATATATATATATATATATATATATTAAGATTGACGATCACTTTTGCGTTTCCCTATTTAATTGCCATAATCTGAATAGCATTTTTAGCGCACACCGCATGTTTCGCCTCATTTTTAGCGCCAAATTGTTTGAAAGTTACGATTTCCAAAATAGTAACTTTCTAGTATTTGATATGCCGAGTCGTGCATATATAACTGAAGCAAAAAGGTAAACACATTTTACTTTTTCAACGACGTTTCCAAGCAAACATATCCAAAAGATAAACCACTTAAATTAATAAACAAATATAAACAACAACAACATCCCTTGAGCCTTCTTTTTACTGATACAATAACTACAAACACGAATAATTTTACACAGAACACTTACTCTGGCTTAACACAAGCAATGTATACACGATGAACAGTTCTTAATATTGTTATAGATAGCTTAAAACAGGATCACATATCTGTCGTAGATAGTCCGATTTCATTCCAAATCTAAAATGACAAAATTTATGATACTCTGAACAAAACAAGTTACTTAGTATATTCTCCACTATTCCGATAAGAAACGTTAGGCTTCGAAATGGCATGGCATAAAGACTTCTCACTTACATAACAGCCCTAAGATAAATGAATCTGTATATATTAATACACAGTTTTTATACCTTCGTCTTTTCTTGTTTACTTCTAAATAAACTCCAGTACAACTTTGTTGAGCTTTGTATTATCCTGATAAGCTCCTTTTAAAGAATTGGATTCTTTCTGTTCCTTTAACTTCCATATATATATATATATATATATATATATATATATATATATATATATATATATATATATATATATGTGTGTGTGTGTGTGTGTGTGTGTGTGTGTTAGTGTGTGTGTGTGTTCTCTTGTCTTTTGCGCGCGTTATAAAGCTGAACTTTACAAAATAGCGGTTGGCTGCATTTTCTGTTTGATTTGATTTTTAATACCAAGCGATCGGAAATGTATTGATTAATATTAAATCTACTTCTTTAGTTGTTTTTTTTATTATTTAAATGTGGATGATGTGCTACGTACGTATACTTGCGCATTTAATCCTAACTTTTTTTTCTATTTACCTCCTTGTGTATGTGTTGTTCGTTTCTCCGTTGATCAATCTACTATGCTAAAATTAAACCTTTGTTTCTATTAAATATTTCTATTTAATAAACTATTGTTTCTATGTATAATTTCTATTAAATAGACCATAGTTTCTATCGAAAATTTATGCTTTGTAAACATTTGTTTTTATTTAAATTTTCTATTTAATAAAAATTTGTTTCTATTTAAAATTTCTACTTAATAAAAGTTTGTTTTTATTTAAATTTTCTATTAAATAAAAATTAGTTTCTATCGAAAATTTCTGCTTTGTAAACATTTGTTTTTATTTAAATTTTCTATTTAATAAAAATTAGTTTCTATTTAAAATTTCTACTTAATAAAAATTTGTTTTTATTTAAATTTTCTATTAAATAAAAATTAGTTTCTATTTAAAATTTCTACTTAATAAACATTTGTTTTTATTTAAATTTTCTATTAAATAAAAATTAGTTTCTATTTAAAATTTCTACTTAATAAACATTTGTTTTTATTTAAATTTTCTATTAAATAAAAATTCGTTTCTATTTAAAATTTCTACTTAATAAACATTTGTTTTTATTTAAATTTTCTATTAAATAAAAATTCGTTTCTATTTAAAATTTCTACTTAATAAACATTTGTTTCTATTGAAAATTTCTATTTAATAAAACTTATTTTCTATTGAAAATTCTTGATTTAATTGACATCTGTTTTCTAGCTTACACGATTAAGATTCATAATTATCGCGATTTACTTTTTTCAGAACATTCTCCTTTTTCACGAGAGTTATAACTGCTTGTTCGTGGGAGAGTTATTGTCTACGTTTTCGTTGTTCAAAAAGCACTCTTCTTTTCATGGAAGGTTATCATTTGAGCTTCAATCTATCATAGCACCCGTAAAACTCTCACAAAAAGCACAATTCCTCTAAAAATATTCCAATTACTTTCTATCTATGCTTAATCTAAACGCCACTCACACGCACAAAGCTTCTTTCCTAATAGTGCTCACCTGTGCAAATCTATTTACCTGCTCTCCAGCTAACTTCCATTGACCTGCTCCCCAGCTGACTTCAACACCGTCGTCTTCAAATCTTGTGTGAAAATATCGGTGTAACCCCGTCGCTTTAAATAACCAATTCTATCCAAGTTTCTTCCAGAAACGATCACTAACCTGCTGTCTAAGTGACGACCTTACCCCCATTGATACCTATCCTCGAGTGGCCTTAGAGACTTGATAAGTGTTTACTCGATTTTTATCGTCATATTTGAGATTTCTGAAGTTGGATTATGCTAATAATTTATTCATCATGAAGGTTTGACTAGGTCTATGACAATAGCATATTCTTTTTATTGTTGTTTACTCTCGAGTATATATCCGACACAGACACGATTAATCAATCGAGGATCACATCAATCTACATAAGTACATATAAGATATCAATGGATATATACTTGAGAATCAAAACGAGGAAAAGAATATGCAGCTGTCATAGCCCTAGTTATGACAGATGAAAATTCAAGTACTTTTAGTTCTTCTTTTGTGAGATATTATCAATATTTTTCTACATTAATAGTCTTGCTTCTACATCCGGCTTATACACATTGCCCCTCTTGTAGAGTCACGTTAATAAGGACCGCGTTGCCCTCCAACATTCCATAAAATGGTAGAGCAAATAACGTGCGTACATTTGCTGCGATAAATGGATGTGTACAAAACTAAAATCTGATTGGCTGTGTAGAAAACTCAGCACCAAATGTATATGAGAATTAGCATTATATCGACTGCAATAGCCTAACGTAGTTTCACAGAAATGGAGCGAAGAATCTTCTGCAGGACTTTATTGCCATGTATATTTTACAAAACTTACCGTCTACATTTACCCACGTACTGAGCACTGTTGAAGTAAATACTGAGAACAGATACACGAAATCTCCCCCCTCCCATCTAATCTCTATAGCTAACCACCCCCTCCAGAAAAAAGAATGATGTCAAAGGTTCGTGGAGGATGCAAAGACTGAAGAGAGAGCGCTGACCATAGCTCCGGTGGACAAGTGCCAAAGGAACTGGGACCTTGAGGAGGCTTATTGCCACCCAAATTCCAGTGGAGACCAATGGCCGCTGCTAGCAAGCAATCAATGGTAAGGGGCATTTTGCAAATGTTATCGAAAGTGGTGGTGAGTACTGGAAATCTGGGCAGACTTGTAGTCACTTAGCTTCCAAGGAACACCACCGGTTGTTCTCAAGGTGAGATCCTTTAAGACCTGTGTGAAAGCTCCGTGCGAGTCAATGATAATAATAATAACGTATGCATATTAACACATCCACAACCCCCCATACAAACACATACACCCCCTACCCCCACCCCCAATATATATATATATATATATATATATATATATATATATATATATATATATATATATATATGAGTGTGTACATGATTCTGTAAAATTCGCACAGGAATACAATGTAGGTCGAATTTTGTAGAATACTTTAAAGCGTAATGATATTATTTCTTGTTGTAATGACATATATTTTATAATTTTATAAAGAAAAAAACATATTCCTGTTCATTTACTGTTTGTTAATGTATGTATAGTTGTTTTTTCTCCGTATATCATACGTTATTCCTTATATGCCAGTGTTGCTGTTACAAAATTATTTGTGTACGCAATGTAAAAATCGAACAGAAATTAAATTCAAGTTGATTTTTCGATTACTGGCGATTATGTTCATAAAATGAATGAAATAGAAGAAATGGTTGTGAGAGATAAATAGGAAAGACCGTGGGTCAGTCGAAAAAAAAGACAGGCAGAGTAGTTGTTCGTGTATAATTAAGTGAAAGTGAGAAAGAAGATCTAGATTAAAATAAGCACCTGCTAAAGACGAACGCAAAAGAATAATCGGAAGTGGCATTTAAAAGATTAAATGTAAATTATGAAAAGAAAAAATACCAACGAAATAATGAAAAGGTTTGTATAAATGAATATATATATATATATATATATATATATATATAATGTCATCTACATACTGTACTGTTTCGTTGTATCATAACTCATTCGTGTGGCTAAACATACACCTTTCCCCAGCCGTGTATCGAACATACAACTGTCGCCTGTGTATTAAATCCACACCCTTTTTCTTATGGGAAAAACTTTGAGCGTCTATCTTTGTTCTATATATTCTTTTATGGCAGGTGTTTTACTGAGCTTCAGTCTATGATCCCTCTGTATAAAACGTTTACAAAAAAATATTCGTCTAGCAGAAACAACCGATAACAGCTTACTCCTTAAAACTAAACAAATATTCCATAGACATGAATTTCCTGCCTAGAAGTTTCCGTCTGTGGAACATATTACCGTTTTGTCTGCGTCCTGGCTGACTATAACATGGCGAGCTTCAAGTCTAATGTAGATAAATTCCAATTGAGTCAAATATTACGATAATCTAGCCCTACCCAAATACCACAATGACTGATATTGTCTCACTATCAACCTAAACCTTAACACTTATCTTTGAGTGGCTTGCAGGCCTTGATTAGTGATGGCCTTTTAAGTAAAACATATAGGTCTAGATGCACTTGAAAGCTCACTTCTTCTCAAGAAAACAACCTTTGTGTGTGTATATATATATATATATATATATATATCTTTGGGTTGAGCACTTTGTAAATATATTTTTACACGACGCGTATTTAAGCGATTAAGCGACGCCCACTGTTTGTAAACAAACTGACAGTTTGAGCATTGGGCAACGGGCAAATCCTAATTTAGTAGGCATTTGAGGAGAAATGTTTATGGGCACTGATTCTTGGTCCAATCGTTAGAGCTGCCGACTGCCAACACGATGGTTGTAGGTTCAATCCACGTCTAGGAAAAAAGTGTATGTCTAACCGCACTGATGAGTTGTGACACAACGAAACAGTACTGTATGTGGATGACTATATATATATATATATATATATATATCGTGAACTGAAGAGGAACGCAGATTAATTAATCGAGTAGTATCGAGTCTTACGGAATCTTTTTGGCGCTAATCTTCTATAATATAAATCTCACCTGTCACTTCAAATGCCTAAGACTTTTAACAGAGACGACAGATTTTCAAAAGATCGGGATCGTTTTGACGCTCGACTCTTCCAACGACAAATATCGAAAGATTGGCTGAAAACAGTAATGCCTTCACCCTCAACTGGGCACTTTTTTACAAGGAGGGGTCGCTTTTTTCGCCGATATTTTCGAAAGTCATCTTCTTTTTGATTGACTAGACTAAATTTAAACCTTCGCCACTTATAGTTTTACGATTGTCACTACGGCACAAACGGTACGGTACGGGTTCGATCCTGTCTGCCTACTACCCCCCCCCCTTTTGCACAACATACACCTCCAAACACCCGGGCAACGCCGGGTACCCTGGCTTGTATTATATAAGACAATCCCAGCCAAAAAGAGAGCAGCTAAATATATTTGATAGATCATACGGAATTTATAGTTTTTTTTTTTGGTTTAAATTTCATTCAGAAAAACATCAATTTTCAGAGTAGAAAATTATTGTTTCTATAAAGAATACATTTTAAATTTGTTCCTTAACCCATGGATTTTCGATGTGGGCTCATCTCAGAGGAAATGTCATTAGCAAATATTAGATCTAATTCAAAATAATATTGTTAACTAGGGACACAATAAAAAAATAACCAAGTGAAACACATTGATAGATTTCATAGTTTTACCTTACAATAATTTAGACTTCATCTTATTGTATTCCTATTTCAAATCCATTCTAAAAATACTTAATTCAAAAAATTCTCCAGCTATCCGACCTTTTAACAAACATATTATATAGGTATTTAACATATAATTCTAATCTCCATAAGAAATATAGCGTCCAGCGGACACTTCATACGAAAAATGAGGAGGATTATATCTCGGATTATATCTCGGTCTTTATACACAGAAAGGATTATCTCAAAGGAAAAAAAAACTCATATAGTAAATTAGAATCTACCTACAATGTGGATCTATCCAAGAAGCTCAGATACTGACCAAAATATACACTTCTAAACAAGGATTACCACGTCACCTGAATACCATACATTCATATCCTTTCATTGTATATCTGTATCTACTCTCATTTCACAAATGTTCTTTGCCTACCCTCCAAAAAAGATGTAATTAATGTTTAAATATATTTTCTTTCTATGCGCTAAATAACAATATTATTTGGAATCACGTCTAATATTTGCTATTGGCTTTTACTCTGAGGATATGAGCCTACATCGGAAATCCCTGGGTTAAGGAAAAATCTAAAATGTATTCTCCACCAAACAGTAAATTTCTACTTTTTTCTGAACGAAATTTAAACAAAAAACTATATATATATATATATATATATATATATATATATATATATATATATATATATATATATATATATATATATATAATACAACGCTGAATTTGTGTGCGTGTCTGGTCACAACTAGGCTCATATATGATGGACTACTTAAAAAAAAAACTGCTTACATATAATGATAGAAGATGTATCGAGACACAGGAATGGGTATCTTTGATCTGTCAGAAGAGTGGTTCATTAAAATTGTGGGGTCTGCGTTCGCGCCTGGTCCACAAAGTATGGAAATAAAAAATTTAAAAATAAAAAAAAACGTTTGCAAGTGTTTTTGATATAGATGTACATAAGAATACTTTGATAAGTATGTTTTTACTTAAATAGGGATGGTATAAAAAAATTGTGGGGTCTGCGTTCGCGCCTTGCCTCCATAGTATGGAAATAGGGGCAAACTTTAATAAAGACTTTTCATATTTATCTGCGTAAGTATACTTTGATAATTATGTTTCAGTTTGAAGAAATATGGTATGATAAAATTATGGGGTGTTCGTTCGCACCTGACCTCCATAGAATGGAAATATGTCACAAAGTTTAACAAGGTTTTTTAATATAGATCCACAGAATATTTTGATAAGTGTTTCAGTGTGAACAGGTATGGTATAATAAATTATGGGATTTATCTATTTTATTTTTACTTTCATCATATTTTGCTTTGGTTTTGATACCCCCAAATGCGAAGCTATCTCTTTACCATCCTTCCTTTTCATAACCTATCATACTTTCATAAATCAGAGTCCATTTTCTGTAGGTTGTTTTTGAACCCAATCAGCGACGGGTACTTTTGCTAGTATATATATATATATATATATATATATATATATATATATATATATATATATATATATACAATAAGTTTACCAAGGTAATAAAAATGGAAAACTTAAAATATATTATAAATATTAAAGAGTTAATATTTACAAGTAAAATAAACTCAGCCAGATGTAAAAGCTCAATAAAACCGAAAAGGAAATAGAGCTTATAATATGAAGAAATGATTAATAAAACATGTTAAAAGAGATCTTGAAAAAGAGTTAAAAACATATTTAATTTTAAAAAAGGAAGCACAAGATAAGTGGATAGTCCTTAATCCGAGGAGTTTCGAAGAAATACTCTCCTTCTCATCAGAGGGCAGGAATTAGCAAAATGCAGGATCGGATTTTGCATATAAAAGTATTTAATGAAACTACAAGTAAGTCACAGATCTTACTTGGTTAAAAAAAGGGTGAGGTAAGGGGAACCGGAGGCAAAAGAAAAATGATAAAATATTTCACATGAATGGATAGTCCGGTGAAGGGTAAAAATCCAAAACTGGTAAAATCCAAAACCGTCGAATTTAAAATTTCAATCCAATGGGTGAATTCCAAATGGTCCAAAATAATCCAAAAGGCAGAGTTCCTTGGAAAAAAGCGTAAATGGAATGAATTCCAAATCATTAAAAGAAAAGCACTGGAGATAAAATTTAAAACACGTCTGTCAAGGCTGGATGAATAAAAAAAAATTAAGGTTTAAAAAACAAAAAAAAAAACAACAACCGAAAAGCGGTGAAAGCTTAAATTTGAAAAGCAAGGTCAAACTGACCCAGACAAAAAAGCGCGAAAGTTAGCGTTAATAATTAGGTCAGCTTAGATATGCGCGTGAAAGTCCCAGAATTAAATTAAGAAAACTGATCAGAAGAACAAATAAATGGCCAAGTCTAAGAAATGGGGCGTCTGTTATATATATTAAAAAAAGCTCCCATCTGGTTGAGCTTTTTATTCTCTCCAGATATGTTTGAAAAGGAACTCATTCCCCTATCTGCCAAAAATATCCCTATCCAACAAGAATATATCCACAAATTTGTTCTAGCTTTGAACACTTTCCTAAAAAATATAAGGTGGAAAGCTTACCACCATGACTTAAACATTAATAATAAGCTTAAAGCGGCTTTTTCGTCTAAAGACATTCTTCACCCAGAAACTTTAACAAATGGACTCCCTATAAACTCTCAAAGCAAACAAAAGAAAACTGAAAGATTGGCTACCAAATTTGACGGACTAAAAACCACTACCCACCCTAAATATAATCCTTACCTTGAGGAGTTCGAAAATTCCATGTTAAACTTAGTCAAAAAATTTAGATTTAAGAAACAAAAACACTACCACAACCCGGTTACCCGAAAAATAAATAATTTTGCCAAGAAAGTCAAAAAGAATAAACATATATTTGTCCCTGCAGACAAGACTAAAAATTACTATAAACTTGACTATCCTACATATAAAAGACTTATATATAAAGAGCTTAATAAATCTTATGAAATAGTCTCCCGCAACCTTTTGGATTCTATTAATTCTGAAGCTAAATCTTTACTGACTTCTATGAACATTCATAACTCCACGGAAATACTTTCTCCGGGTACCTCTAGATTCACCTTCAAAGACCATAAACCTGATTTTTATGATAACCCCCTCCATTAGATTGATCTGCCCATCTAGCTCTGACTTGGGTGCGGTAAGCAAAAACATCTTAGATAGAATTATCCCCTCTATTAAAGAAAAAGTTAGCTTCCCCCTTTGGCAAAATTCGAATTCTGTAATTAATAAACCCCTCCTTAACTTCATAACCTTTGACATCAACAATTATTATCAATCAATTTCACCGATCCTCTTAAATAAGGCCCTAATCTTTGCTAAAAGAAATTCTGACTTAACTCATTTGGAAATTAAATTAATTCTCCTAACCAGAAAATCCCTTATACAATTTAACAATAAGTTTTGGACTAGAAAAGATACCCCTAGGACTAGGGGTATCTTTAGTTTTGGACTAGAAAAGATAATTTTGACATCTTAATGGGTGCTTCCCACTCTGCCGAGGTTACAGATTTAGTGGGACTCTTCTTACTGAAAGAACTGAAATACCACTTTAAACATATCCAAGGGGGCCTTTATAGAGACGATGCTCTATTCACAACAACAGCCAGGCCAAGAGAGTATAATAATACAATTAAAAAATTACATAACTTTTTTTAATAATTTTGGCCTTTCTATAATTATTGAACCAAATAAAAAAAACTTCAGATTTTCTAGACATTACACATAATCTTAATACTGACACTTACAGCCCCTATCATAAACCAAACCTTACACTTTTATACGTCCATAAATCTTATAACCACCCCAATTCAATTATAAAATCTATAGTACCATCTGTCTCTAGAAGAATTTCTACGCTTTCAGCCGATAAAAAAAACCTTTAATCAAGATGCTACTTTCTTCAATAATGCCTTAGGAAATTCAGGATACAATGAAGAGATTCAATATAACCATTATGCTCCACCTGTATGCCGTCTTAAATCTGTAATCACACACAATATGACTCGCAAGAAACCAGTTCAAATAACAAGATCTGCTGCTATCAATAGCAATGGTCCACTCCAAAAATATAATCCGAACCAACATGCTAATCGTAATACTTCTAACCCACCCTGTCGCACTAGGAGAAAGAAAAATATTTAGTTTAATCCTCCACTTAGCGTAAATGTTAAAACTAATATACCTAAAGAATTCTTCAATATTGTAGAAAACTCTTTCAAATGCCCACACAGATATAGTTCAATTTTTTAATAAAAACTCAATAAGAATTTCTTATTCTACTATGCCTAATTTAGCACAAAGAATCTTACCATCTAATAAAAAAAAATTAAATCAGCCCAAAAAATCACTTTCCCAATCCAACCAAAAAGAAACTGCAACTGTCTTAACAAACATCTTTGCCCACTCAATAATGATTGCATCCATAAAGATGTAATATATTATTCTACAATTACAGAGCTCCCACGCAATTCTCCCATAATAGACAATAACATTCTGCCACCAAATTATCCTTCCTCCGACCCTCCCTCTGATATAATTATTAATCCAACAAACGAATCAACCAGCCACTCTATTTTCAATCATACAACCAGCTATAATAATAATAATAATATTTTTCATAGCAGCCATCCTAACACTGATAACACTAATTATCCCCTCCAAACCAATCCTACTACAATTACTGTCCTACCCTCTGTTCATCAAAATGAACAAAATTTAAATTCTCTACCCAGTATAAATCAACAAATTAATATTAATTCTCTACCCCGAGCTATTAATAAAACATATACATATATAGGTGCTACTTCAACTTTAATAAAGAAAAGAATTTCAAACCACACTTCTTCTTTCAATAATCAAAATTCAAATAATAACCAGGGAACTTCTCTAACTACACTGGTTAAAAAGTTAACTCTGCCAATACCCACTTTTCAATTAAATGGACCATCCTAAAAAAAGTTAAGTCTTAGACTCCAGGATCTAAGTTTTATCACCTCTGTACATCTGAAGCTATAACTATTATAACCTCCCCTCAAAGTAGTAATATAATAAACTCTAAAAACGAACTGATCTCCTATTGCAAACATATGTCCAAGTTTAAATATGGTAAATTTGAAATCACATAGCTATTAATTTAACCCTTCAAATATATATTTTTTCCCATAATTTTTTTTTTAATAATCTCACCTTCTAAGCTTTTTATATTTTTAATTTTATTTTTTTTTCTTTGTTTCTTTGGCCGGTTTTCCATCTGCTGTCTCCGTTTTATGGTATAAGTATACCTATTAATTAAATATATACATCAACCTACTCATTTTTATTCTATGTATTTGTTTACCTATATTTCACTATATGCATTTACATACACATTTATTTGCCTTATTCCGGAGTTTGTAGATACCGGCCTTTCCCTCCCCTTATTTTGTATGTAAGTATGTATGTTTTTGTTTAACATGTATGTTTTTGGATATGTGTATATATTTATGCATGCGTGTGTGTTTGTATATATATATATGTATATATATGTGTGTGTGTTATTGTATGTATACATATATGTATATATATTTATATGCGTGTGTGTATGTACATACATGTATGTGTGCATTTGTGTGTCTGTATGTATGTATGTGTATGTGTATGTGTATATATATGTATGTGGATGTATATATATATAATTTTCTATTTATATATATATATATATATATATATATATATATATTATATATTTAACAGACGCCCCATTTCTTAGACTTGAACATTTATTTGTTCTTCTGATCAGTTTTCTTAATTTAATTCTGGGACTTTCACGCGCATATCTAAGCTGACCTAATTATTAACGCTAACATTCGCGCTTTTTTGTCTGGGTCAGTTTGACCTTGCTTTTCAAATTTAAACTTTCAACCGCTTTTCGGTTGTTTTTCGGTTGTTTTTTTTTTTTTTTTTTTTTTTTTAAACCTTAATTTTTTTTTACTCATCCAGCCTTGACAGACGTGTTTTAAATTTTATCTCCAGTGCTTTTCTTTTACTGATTTGGAATTCATTCCATTTGCGCTTTTTTCCAAGGAACTCTGCCTTTTGGATTATTTTGGACCGTTTGGAATTTACCCATTGGATTGTAATTTTAAATTCGACGGTTTTGGATTTTACCAGTTTTGGATTTTTACCCTTCACCGGACTATCCATTCATGTGAAATCTTTTTATCATTTTTCTTTTGCTTCCTGTTCCCCTTACCTCACCCTTTTTTTTAACCAAGTAAGATCTGTGACTTGTAGTTTCATTAAATACTTGTATATGCAAAATCCGATCCTGCATTTTGCTAATTCCTGCCCTCTGATGAGAAGGAGAGTATTTCTTCGAAACTCCGCGGATTAAGGACTATCCACTTATCTTGTGCTTCCTTTTTTAAAATTAAATATGTTTTTAACTCTTTTTCAAGATCTCTTTTAAGATGCTTTATTAATCATTTGTTCATATATATATATATACATATATATATATATATGTATATGTATATATATAGAGAGAGAGAGAGGGGAGAGAAAGTGACATACAAAGAGAGGAAGCACTGTTTTTATTAATATATGAATATTAATTCATTGTATATGGTATATTATCTAATATTTATGAAAACGGAATAAATCACAGGCATGCATCTTCTTCGCTGACTGAATCATGAAATAGACTGTCATTCAATATCACATTCACAGCTTCTAACTACAATTTCTTCTCAATTGATTTCATTATTACTAAGTCATATTACAGTTCATTCTAGAGAGCGACCACAGGCTAAAAAAAAAGACGGAAGTAATTTAACCTTGCTACCAGTGCGCATGCGTGATTCATGAGGTAATGGTTATCTTAAACGCCCTTATTACATGTGTATTTCTGTATAGCGTTTTCCATATAGTTTAATTTTTATCACTTTTTAGTATATGTAATGTTTTTTTTTTATTCTTGGTGTCAATTATTCATGATGAATTTTTTTGTTTTTTTACTTTTTCACGAGTGTTTTTTATTTTTATTTTTTTATTTGGTTATTCTTGTTTGGGCTTAATGAGTTTCCATTTATCTCTTATATATGTTTTATGATACTGGTTATTACTTTGATGCATTAACAAAAATGGGATGCATTTGTGTGGTGCGTCTTGGTGGGGGTGAGTTTGTAAGCATTTAAAATTATATTTATTACGTCTGCCTATGTATCCAAGAGAGTGTGTCTACGTATGCGTGAAACAAGTTATTTTTACCTCCTTTACTTTGCCTGGTATAATTAAAGAAAGATAACTCTAATAAAAGTCTTTTCTAGATAACACAGATAATTCTGCAGCCAACGTGGCGCTGTAGATAGAATATTCTTTCAAACTGCACTTTCATATCTTCTCATTCATGCACTGTATTATTTTATTCAAAAGTCACACCACGTATATAAGTAAATAATATGCCTCAAAAAGTCTTAATATTAATTCGACGACAGATGCTTATCTATCTATCTATCTATCTATCTCTATCTCTCTCTATATATATATATACATATGTATATATATATAACTACTTAATTAACTCACATAAAATTAATATACGAAAGTATAGATTTATGCGTAAACTTTAAGTATTTACTTCAAAAGGGCTCAATGCGTAGGTAGAGCTAGTTAATAAGTTATAAAATATATATGGCGATTAAGGCTTATGCCTGAAGAGTCCTAGAGTGGATGATCGCGGAATAATCAGTGTAGCTTGATCACCATATACATTTTATTACTTACTATATATATATATATATATATATATATATATATATATATATATATATATATATACATATATACTACGAAACAGTACCGGATATCGATGACTACAAATATATTTAAAGCCCTCCCTCTCTTTAGGTAGAGCACTGTCATAAATAAACTCACCCGCTACTTAATTGGCTGAAAAATGCGAGGCTCGCTGTTTGTTTATAAATAAGCGGTTTGATCCCTATAAAAGTGGTGGACGGATGTTTGTTTAAAATAAACATTGTTGAGGTTATTTGCTGGCGCCGCTCCCGTGGATCGATAGGTAGAACTGCCGATTATCAATGCGATGGCACTAGGTTCAATCCCCTGCTTGGGAGAAATGCCAGTTTAGCGGCACTGATGAGGTGTGATACAACGAAAAAGTACTGTATGTCGCTGACTTTATATATTTATATATATATATATATATATATATATATATATATATACCTTACTTTGGTATTGAACACTCTCGTATGAACCTTGTTAAAACTTCATTGATGTCTTTCATGATTCATTAAATTGGGGGGTCTGCGTACGTGCCTGGTCCACAAAGTATTGAAATAAAAAATTTAAAATTAAAAAAAAATCGTTTACAAGTGTTTTTGATATGGATGTACATAATAATACTTTTATAAGTATGTTTTAACTTAAATAGGGATGATATAATAAAATTGTGGGGTCTGCGTTCGCGCCTTGCCTCCATAGGATGGAAATAGGCACAAACTTTAATAAAGACTTTTCATATCTATCTGCGTAAGTCTACTTTGATAATTATGTTTCAGTTTGAAGAAATATGGTATAATAAAATTATGGGGTGTTCGTTCCCGTCCGACCTCCATAGAATGGAAATATGTCACAAAGTTTAACAATAATAATTTTTTAATATAGATCCACAGAATATTTTGATAAGTGGGTTAGTGTGAACAGGTATGGTATAGTTAATGATGGGGTTTATCTATTTTATTTTTACTTTCATCATATTTTGCTTTGGTTTTGATACCCCCAAATTCGAAGCTATCTCTTTACAACACTTCCTTTTCATAACCTATCATACTTTCATAAATCAGAATGCATTTTCTGTAGGCTGTTTTTGAACCCAGTCAACGACGGTTACTTTTGCTAGTATATATATATATATATATATATATATATATATATATATATATATATATATATATGAGTGTAATTTGTTGTGTCTGTGTCTGTCTGCCTGTGTACATGTCCCTACTAAATTGCTCTGTCATTTTTTCAGTCTACAGACTCGAGTTTTGATATAAGGAGTTTTGAGATTTGGGAAAATCTTTTTAATCGGGTTTCGTTCAGAAATGTAGCTGTCAAGGAGTTCAACGAGTTGATCTTTGAAAACTATACCAAACTCCTCCGCCAATTTTTGGTCTGAACAATTTAAATTATAGATGTAAGTTACTTAGACATGGATATAACCTTTTAATTTGATTGTAGCCCAAAACAATAAATGTTAAGGGGTTAAAATTTGGGTGAAAAGTTTTTTAAAAAGTTGACCTTTCACCCAATTTTTTGTCTAAACATTTGAAATTTTACATAAAGTGTATTCAAACACAGGATAAGCTTTATAATCGGTTTTTGGCCGAAGATCTGGCTGCCAAAGGGTTCAAGTGCCAAAGATTTTACCTTTGCCGTTTCTAACAAACTATTTAGCCAGTTTTGTGTCTGACCATTAGAAATTTTTAATAAAGGATATTCAGATATGCAGCAAGCTATTTAATCAGTTTGTTCGGGGCGAAAATTTTACTGCCAAGAAGTCAAAGTTGAAAGAGTTGATCTTTGCAGACTCTAACAAACTCCTCCGTCAATTTTGGGTCTAAACACTTGAAATTTCAGATGTAAGTTACCTGAATATGAGTCAAACATTTTAATAAATATATATATATATATATATACCCACATAATGTTATGAACATTACATTGGGCCAATGTAATATATATATATGTGTGTGTGTGTGTGAGTGTTTGTGTTTGTGCGTGTGCGTGTGTGTGTGTTTTACATAAAGTATAAATATATATATTTATATAAATTAAATATATATATATACATACATATATATCTTTGAAGTCAATCTATCTATCAACATATCTGAGTATATGTATAAATCTGCATCTTTTTCCCCCTTCTCGTTATTACTTGATGACTTGGATGCACTATTTCCCCCTTTCTCCGACACAGCTTCTCTTTACGTCACCCTTCCATTAATCGCTATTGTGACAAAGTCCGTCTCCTCTTCGTCATCCTCTAACAAACTCATGCAACCACTGATTAAATTATTTACGCCTCGAGCTCGTCTATATTTATTTTCTTTCCTTTTACTGTTTTAACGAGTCAATCTCATTACGAGAAATCTAATGAAACAGAAACAAGTACGCTGCTAATTGCATAAGGTCACAGCCTTTTACACCATCATTATAACAATAGAATTAGTGCGACTATTCGATATCACTTCTACTAATTTGATACAGTTCATCTCAATGGAAAGACACAACCGAATTGTATAACTAATTACTATGACGTTGCACAATATGAAAATGATGTAAGAATACGTTCGCAAGGCTACTGCAAAGGGGCAGGCCCCATCTAACGGCTAGAAAACTTCTCGCTAATATCTTAGCCCATTCCTATAAAACTATCTGGTTTCTGTTGATTGAAGTCGGGTGTTAGTTTTGTGCAGTTCTAGTAGGTCCATTCTTATTTGCTTTGCTTTCTCTCTTTAAGAAAGAGTTAGTTTATTGCCAATCGCCTGGTGCGTCCTTGCTAAACAATGCCGATGGGGATGATCAGACACTTTTTGAAGGTAAGAGTGTCCCGACGCGAGGGTGCTTACTTCTCAAACCCACTTTCCGAACCTGGTGTCAAACTTCTAGCAGTGAGAGGGAAGTAAATATAATCCTATACGTCAACAAACCTACCATTTGCCTGTTACATCGAGGTGATAGTGTTATAATAAATGAGAGATCATAATTATATCATGCTGTAAGTTTACGTCAATTGTGCTGAAAAGTATTCTACACGCGTTTCTGGAGGAATTCGATGATTTTCATGGAAATTCGTGCGAATCATTTTCAATACTAATTGTTAAAAAATGTATGCAATTTCTTAAAACAAACGAAGCATATTCATATTAGGGGAATCATGGCAGGGGTAATATCTATAGTAATGTGAAGAGTTAAGTAACAATATATTCGTCATATTACATTCAAATTTCTACATGTTGATAGTGTCTGGGAAACAAGAACCAGAAAAGGAATTCTAAATGCAAGTTGTCTGAGAGAAAAAAAGCTTTGAAAATAAAAATTTGTCGAGATCAACTACATTGAAGTGTTAAAATTATGCAACAAGTCAGTTCGGATTTTACACGTATAGATGGTAAAAAAAAATAATGTGACGTCGACACGAAGAAAAGAACACAAATGAAGATTCTTACAAAGACATTTGTATTGACGAGGAAGAAAGCATTTTTTTTTTTTTTTTTGCAAAAACAGTCGCGTTTGCGGAACTCGTCGAATGATTCGTTCTTTTTAATGTTATCGTTTCCTGTGGGGTTATGCCGGGTTGAGATTTAAAAAAAAAGGGAAGGCTTAAATTCTTTGGTGCTACAATTGCTGTCGAAACTCTCCACATGAGTCTGTTATTAATGACGGAAAAAGCTGAAAAGCACGTGTTATCTTCGATGCTCGACCAGTAAAAGAGGAAGAGAGTTAAAATAACCGCATTCGAAGGGTTGGGGGAGGAATCTAAAAAAGGGAAGCCTGCGATTGGTTAATTTTTCATCCAATCACAAAGCACCGCTTTAGTGACGCCTTAATAGTTCCAATAGTCTAGCAAGTAAGGGGATGTTTATTTAGGGTTTGCAAATGCAATAATACGTGTAAACACATTCCGTGGAAATATTTACCATATAAGTAAAAGGCTGCAACTCTGATGCAGTCGAATAGAGGAAGTAACTTAGCAAAAAGTTGGGATTGCTACACCTTGTTTTTTGCATAGTATACAAGAGGGAGAGCTTAGAAATGGGCATTGTACGCTGTCAAAAAGTGTGACGCTATGAAATTTTGCATCATCAGATATTTAGCAACAGTACTTTATACTCAGGCGATTAGTCGATTAACAGGGATATATTATAGTGACAGGTTTGAGAGGGAGCTTCCGGCGTTTGTAGTAACTTTTAGCAATCTACCATATGTAGTTAACACAATTTCATTCTGCGTAAAAATGTAGACGATGTGTTTGAAAGTTGTAAGGGTGCCATGTGACATGTGCTATCAAAATTGATTGTTGTAAAACTTTCATAAAATTGTTAGATTTAAAATAAGTTTGTATTTGTCTTCATCCTTTGAGGGAATCAGATGCTGACAAAGAATTGTTGCCTTCAACAGATCAAACAATGATTATAACGTATTTGGATCATTTCCAATGAAATCTAATATCATTTTTCCCTGCATTAAACTAAACATTAAAAATAATTATGCGATTTAGACATAAAATAACAGTGTTTCGGTCGTTGGTCGCCATAATGACATTTACGATGGATAAATGTAGATTTCAACAAAAAAAACTTTCGGCGGTCGACCGAGGATCATTCTTTGCTAATGAAGTCAGAGATGGTTTCATGGCCGGGTTCGAATGCGTCGATGGGTAGTAATCGTGACTCCCCGCATTAATGATTCAGGAAAGAATGAAATACTTGTGTCTGTAGGTATTAAAATAAGTAAGTATATATATATATATATATATATATATATATATATATATATAAGATTTGATTTTATCATTAAAAACATCGAAACGCTGTTTTTTATTTACCTCGATACCTTAGTGTTTTAAAATTAAGATTTTTTTTAAATTGCTTTTTAACAGCTTCACAACGCTGTTATTTATTTATCTGTTAGTGTCTATTTACCTCGGCATAAGTGAAATCTCTGCGACAAACTATGTAAAAGCAAGGATGGTTTGAAGAGTAACCTTCGAACCACAGAAGGAGGAAATTGCTCTATATCCTATTTCTATATACATAAATTTATAACAATAAAAAATGAACAAATATCATTAATGTAAACAAATAATTAAACGAATAATTAACAATAAAGAAAGGGAGAAAATGTCTTTTTTCTGTCAGGAAGTGGCAATGCATGTTTTTAAAACAATATCAAGATATCATTCCCGTATTTTCTTTTTCATTTATTTTTAATATATTTATTAGTGGATATTTATTATAATTTTTGTACACAATGCATGAAAATAAAAATTAACGAGTGCTCATCGCTCTTTCTAAAACATGTTAAGTAGATCGTGCCATAGAATTCAATTTTAGATCAAAATATGTTTAAATGGGAATTTTTGGATTTCGTTTACCTAACCGACGTCGTTTAATTTTTAATTACATTTAGCCTCATAAATATAAATGAGCGTCAACCATCCCTTCGACTACGGGTGATTAACTGCTATATTAGTAGTCGCGTGCAAGCGACTCTATAAGTCACTCTGTCGGTCGGTCGGTCGGTCGGTCGGTCGGTCGGTCGGTCCGTAACACATTTGTGTCTTGTGTTTTGTGTCTTTTTGGTCAGGATCAAAAGTATGTTGTTAATAGATGCTGTTCTTAGCTTTTTAAGCTTTTCTTGGCCTTTTGGCCAAGAGGCGGCTAGAGCGGCTGGTTGCGAGGGCCGGGTGACGGAGCGGGAGGTCTTTACTGCGCTGAAGCAGGTCAGCTGTGACAGATCGCCAGGACTTGATGGTCTGCCATACGAACTGTACTTGAGGCTGTCGCCCATGTTTCTGCCTCTTCTGACGGATATGTTCAACCATTGGTTTGCTCAGGGATCCATCCCAGGGCAGGTGACCAAGGGAGTGATCACATTGCTGAAGAAAGGTGACGGGCATGGAGGGGAAGAGTTAGACGACTACAGGCCCATAACTCTGCTAAACACAGAGTTGAAGATTTTGGCCAAGGTCCTGTCGAATCGGCTGCAGGTTGTTATCGACGAGTTGGTTGAACCGGAACAGAACTACGCTGTGAAGGGGAGATCGATTCAGAACAACTTGCACCTGATCCGCACGATCCTAGAGGGGGGAATAGATGACGACACGGAAGCCGCGCTGATAAACTTAGATCAGTCCAAAGCTTTCGATAGGGTCGACCATCGTTTCCTGGCATCTGTCTTAGAGGCCGCCGGTTTTAAACCGGACTTTTGCAAGTGGATCTCCATAATGTATCGACAGCATATGGCTGTCGTGCAAGTCAACGGAAAGCGCTCGAAACCCTTTGTTATCTCTCGGTCGGTTCGTCAGGGTTGTCCACTGTCGCCCCTGCTTTATGTCCTGGCTTTGGAGCCTCTTCTCCGCAAGCTGAGACATGGGGAGGCAAATTCGGCCCTGCGCGGAATGGCTCTGCCTGGCGGCTCAGCTGCCAAGGTATCCGCGTTCGCCGATGATGTCACGATCTTCGTGTCGGGCTTCAGAGACATTGAGGTCGTGTCGGAGGCACTCACACAGTACGAAAGAATCACGGGGGCCAAGATAAACCGCAACAAGTCGGTAGGACTGCGGTTGGGCGCATGGAGTGGCAACGCAAACCTCCCTGCGCCCTTCAGCTGGACAGATGGCCCGGTCCGGATCCTCGGCGTGTGGTTCGGACCGGGTCTCCAGCTTGACAAGAATTGGTTGGAGGTACGGTCAAAGGTGGAGGCTGCAGTCAATTCGTGGCTTCCTAGGAAACTTTCCTTAAAGGGTAGAGCTGAGGCGTGCGCCACTTACGTCTTTCCTCTTATACTTTACCGACTGGCCGTACTTCCCCTGCCTGCACAACACCTAAAAGCTCTTTTCGAACTCTTGTCCTCGCTCCTTTGGGACAGAGGAAGACACTGGGTGAGCAGACAGGTCTGTATTCAACGTCCGTGTGAGGGAGGCTTGGGAATGCCGGACTTGAAGTGTCATCGAGATGCTGAGAGGCTGACCTTCCTGAGCCACTATATGCAGGATGACCAACCGTGGCACCCCGTGGTTACTGCCGCCTTCCCCGACCTCGTTCTCGACCCTTCCATCGAGAGCCGTCGCAGGCCGCGGGGAGAATCTGCCTACATGAAAGAGTGCCGAGCCGCGCTAAAACGACTACCAAGGTCCAGTGACCTTGTGACTGCTACCCGTAGGGAACTCCACAGGGATCTAGTGAAGGGGGCCGCTGACGACCCGCTATGCGCGCGTTTGGGGTGGCAGCAGAGTGAGATCCGCTCCGCGTGGAGCTGGGCGCCAGGTTCGAGTCATCTGAACAATTCGGAGTTCTCTCTGACCTGGCGATTGGCCCGAAATGCACTTCCACTCAACAACATACAAAAGTTCCGGGTTTTTGGAGTCGCCTGATTGTCCCCGTTGTGGGACAACGGCCGTAGAAACTACGGATCACGCTTTCTTTGATTGCCGCGAACTCCGCCAGTACTGGTCGTATGTCAACAGAGTGACGGCTCTCATCGATCCTGAGCATCCTCGCCCAATTACTGTATCCAATGTTGTGGACAACGTGAGGCCGCCGTGGGACCGGGAAAGACAAATGGTCTACGTTACGATCCTGGCCGTGGCGAGAATAGTGATTTGGACGTCGCGTCTGCAAGGTTGTCGGGGGGTGTTGTCTTTTTCTGATCAAGATCTGATCGCTTTCTTTAAACACCAACTACGGGTGACGATCAGATGTGATAGAAGAAGGCTGCATCGCGCGGCATTTGACAGAAGATGGATACATGTGGCAAGTCTGTGTGTACGAAGAGGAGCCAAATTTGAATACGTGTTCCCCGCCTAGGTGCGGAACGCGCAGTTCTGTAAAGTAAAATTAAACAAGTAGTCTCTCAGCTAGCTGAGTGTGTGTTCCATCCCTCCCCGATTAGGAAGCCTCCAAGATCCCCATCCCCTCTTACCTGCATTTTTTGTTTTCACCCCTTCCTCTAAATTTTACCCATCTTGGAGAAAAAGAAATACAAACTAACCTCCATCCCTTACCCACAAAAATTTTCTTTTCTCCATTCACCCCCATCTAGAGGGCATCCCCACCTAGAGACTGGCCCGCAGAAGCGAGGTTCCTTTTACAAACCTAGTGGAACGGCCAGTCTATCAACTAGACGGGGTTGGGAGGGTCCTACTAATCACCTTTTGTTTTTTCTTCCCCCGCCCTCGACACAAATGAATTATTGTACCATTTTATTGTTATATCTTTTGTTTTTACACGTCAATAAAAAATGTTTTAAAAATTGAGAGTTACTTGGACGTCCCCCAATATGAAAGGGTGAATGCGGTATTATGGTGAAAGAAGATACTAACTGGGAGAAACTTTTGACTTTGTTTAGTTCTGGAGTGACAAGGATGACCAACGACCCCCAAAATCCCCCCTTTTGAGTTGACCATGTACCTAAGTTTTTTGTTCATCGTTGATTTTTTCTGTATTTTTTAACATGAATAAAAGATTTAATATCTCAAAGTGTAGTATCTGTCCCGGCAGATACTGCTAGCAAAGACCATATGTGGGGAAAACCCCACATATAAGACCTTGGTCAATGTAGGGGCAACCCTTCATACCAATTTTCACTATCCAGCTCCCTTACTCCCCGGGGAGTTGGTCCTATTTCCCCTTCACTCCTCACATTAAAAATCAGCCTTGTGCCTAATTTGCTAAGTGGGGGAGCAAATAAATACCTCAAAGTGTAGTATCTGTTCCGGCAGATACAGCAAGCAAAGACCATATGTGGGGGCGACCCCACAGATAAGACCTTCGTCAATGTAGGGGCAACCCTTCATACCAATTGTCACTATCGAGCTCCCCTACTCCCCGGGGAGCTGGTCCCCATTTCACCTTCACTCCTCACATTAAAAATCAGCCTTATGCCTAATTTGCTCGGTGGCGGAGCAAATAAATACAGCTTTTCTTGGCCTTTTGGCAAAGATCAAAGCGTAGTATCTGCCGGAACAGATACTGCATGCAAAGACCATATGTGGGGGTAACCCCACATATCAGACCTTGGTCAATGTAGGGATTACCCTACAGACAAACATTTACTATCCAGCTCCCATTTCCCACCCATTGGGAGCTGGTCCCCATTTTCCCTCCCCCTCCCTCTCTCTCCACATTAAAAAATGGCCTTGTGCCTTATTTGCTCAGTGGGGAAGCAATTAAATACATACTGCAAGCAAAGACCATATGTGGGGCAATTCCACATATAAGTTATTGGTCAATGTAGAGGCAACCCTTCATACCAATTGTCACTATCCAGCTCCCCTACTCCCCGGGGAGTTGGTCCCCATTTCCTCTTCACTCCTCACATAAAAAATAGGCCTTGTGCCTGATTTTCTCGGTGGGGGAACAAATAAATACCCTTTTCTTTGTCTTTTGGCCAAGATCAAAGTGTAGTATCTGTTCCGGCAGATACTGCGAGCAAAGACCATATGTGGGGAAACGCCCACATATAAGACCTTGGTCAATGTAGGGGCAACCCTTCATACCAATTGTCATTATCCAGCTCCTCTACTCCCCGGGGAGTTGGTCCCCATTTCCCGTTCACTCCTCACATTAAAAATCAGCCTTGTGCCTTATTTGCTCGGTGGGGGAGCAAATAAATACCCTTTTCTTGGCCTTTTAGCCAAGATCGAAGTGAAGTATATGTTCTTATTACTTATGTTTGTAAGTTTGTGATATAAAGTGGGGGATCACTTTTCTGTATTAATTTAATGTAAAATGATCACCCACTTTACAACCAATCAGTCTCAAAGCCATTCAATTCATTCTCCAGATCATTCTATTTGTTTTTGAAGGATTCCAGTTATTTTTTAAGCATTCAAGTCATTCTTAAGTTCATTCAATTCATCCTTAAGTTCATTAAAGTCATTCTAAGTCGTTTACCTTTTATTTATTTAAATCATTTCATCCCATATTTCGGTCATTTTAGTTTATCTTTAAGAATTTCATGTCAATCCTTCATTCATGCATTCATTCATTACACGAGAGCATGCGACTAATGGCTATCGGCCTTGTTTTCAACAAGAAGGTCAAACGAGAAACTAGAATAAGTAATAGTTAGATTAGGTGCTTTGTTTTTATATCGACTTTCATCCATTTACATTACGATTTATCATCAGCATACAAATCTTCATTTTGTTATTGAAAAAATAAATTGACTGCATGCTACGTTCACACGGCTGGGCATGGGTTGCCAGCAGATGATACTAAACTTAGATACCAAATGTCATTTTTTTTATTACTGAATTTTTGAACCGAGGTTTGGTTATTCGAATGTTTTGGATTCTCTGGACAAATGCTCCCATGTTCAGTGTTATTTTCTCAGTGTTTCGGTTGATGTAATCTTCGGCCTTCTTTGTGTGTATCTTTTCGAACTCGGGAAAACTATCTATCAAACTCGGTAAAGATTCTGTTGGAAAAATCAGTTGTAAGGTCACATCCTTTCTGGAGGTTCAAGGTTTAAAACACAAGTGCAAATTACTTTATATTTCTGCTTAGTCAAGGCTGACGGAACAAGATCATGCTACCGCTGCGGATTAAGTAAGTGTACTTAAAACAGGAGAAACCTAAATATTATCCAGCGATGGAAAGAAAAATTTTTTAAAAATTAAAAAGTAAAGGTCAAACATACCAACCTGCTTATTGCCATAATTTAAATATTTAAAGAGCAATTATTATCATTTTGATATTCAGTTTTGCTGTTTTCTTAATCTTAAACACACTTGCCTATTTTTAAATCTTGAAATAGTATATATATATATATATATATATATATATATATATAAATATATATATATATATATATATAGAGCCTTATATGAAATGGCTTTACGACTTGTCTGGGGCGATTTCTATAAAACTCTATTGTGTAATATAGCATATTGTGTTGAAATACCCCAAAATGTTGATGTAATTTCACATATTCTACGGCTCCTCTTGATGCTCAGAATTTGTTGTGTCATTTTAAAAAAATCATCTGTGTAAATATCGGTAAAGTAAGAACGTAACTTCACGTGAGTACAAGTAAAATACTTACGCCCGGATGAGAATATATATGTCTGTAAGTACGAGGGTTTAATCAAGGGAGTGGCAGGTTAAATTACTAAATGAATGGGAATGACTGTTAAAAATTTGCTTCCATGTTGTCTTCTCTCTCTTGTCTATTTTTTCATTTCCCCCACCTCTATCTCTTTCACGTTTTGTCACACGCTCTTTATATTCGTTTTTTTTTTTACTCTACTCCGTCACACTCTCCGTCTCTCTCTCTCTCGTTCTCTCTCTCTCTCTCTCTCTCTCTATATATATATATATATATATATATATAAAAGTGAACGTGTCTGTCTGTCTGCCTGTGTGTCCGTCTGTCTGTGTACATTTCCCTACGCAATAACTTTGTCAATTTTTAGTCTATAGACTCAAAATTTTAAATACCGGGTACTGAGATTTGGGAAAATCGATGTGACGGGTGTCAGCCAGTAATTTGGCTGTTAAGGAATCAAATTTCAACGATTTGATCTTTAAGAACTCTACCAAACTCCTCCGACAATTTTGGGTCTAGACACTTGAAATTTTAGATTTAGGTTCCTTGAACATGGATCTAACTTAATAAAGTGATTTGAGCCCGAAACAATAAATTTTAAGGGGTCATAATAGGGGTCAAAGTTTTAAAAAATTAACCATTTTTTTTTGTTTTTTTTGCTTTTTTTGCACAGCATACACCTCCAAACATCCGAGCAACGCCGGGCACCCCTGCTAGTATCTCTCTCTCTATATATATATATATATATATATAGTAAGTTATAAAAACATATATGGTAATTAAGCTATACATATGCATAAACCTGACGAAATCTCAAGAGTGTGAAACGCGGAATTTTTAGTGTAGCTTTATTGCCATATATATAGTTCATAACTTACTACCTAGCTCTATCTATATATTGAGCACTGTTGAAATAAATACTGAAAATGTTTGCATAAATTTAAATCTTCGTATATTAATTTATGTGATTAAATGAATTATATATATATATATATATATATATATATATATATATATATATATATATATATATATATATAGTTTGATTTCTGGCAGAGCTCTTGTGAACTTCGACGTTGCTTGACTGGGGAAATAATTATATCATTCTTTACGTTGTGAAATTTCTATTACCAACTACTCGCTAGTAGGTTAGCATGTTGGATGACATCGTTCTTAGCGAATGTAAAATTCCTACTTGTATGACATCCGTTTGAGTCACGTTGATTGGATGACAACGCTCCTTGTTTTAGAAAAAGTACGTTCATTACTTAGTTGGAATTGGCTGCTGTTTACTTGATCTGTGTTAGTTAATATACTTTCTTGTGTGTAGCGTGATATCTCAAGTGAAAGCGTATATATATATATATATATATATATATATATATATATATCGCTAGATACAGCCACTCTGATGAGTCGTACACGACGGAACACGTGCCCGTGGATAATTACATTTTTAAAATAATATATATATATATATACTGCTCCCCATGTGGGGGTACCAAATTGGTTAAAAAGGGAAAATTATTCCCAACTCGTATTTAGGTAAAGATGCACTTTCGTAAATAATTGAATTCATTCAAAACATATCGCTAAAACCAAAACTAAACAACATCTCTCTCTCTCTCTCTCTCTCTCTCTCTCTATATATATATATATATATATATATATATATATATATATATATATATATATATAAATGTTTAGAGGTACAGAATTTGTATATGGTTTTAAATAAAATAGTAGGCGGAAGTTTTTCGAGAGCTCTTTCGGCTATCATCTCTTCAGGAGTAAATCGATAGCAATCTAAATAGTAT
Organism: Euprymna scolopes; assembly: GCF_053919585.1. NCBI lineage: Eukaryota > Metazoa > Mollusca > Cephalopoda > Sepiida > Sepiolidae > Euprymna > Euprymna scolopes. The sequence continues at coordinate 37,296,966 of NC_136506.1, read as the reverse complement.
TGTGACGAAAATAAAGAGTTCTATTGGGGAACTTATTTAATGTGCAAACGTACGGGGGCATTAATTAAATTTATTTACGTTTAAAAAACGATTAAAAATGTTGGCACAACGAGGGAGAAAAAAAAAAGTGGGAGAAAAAATTCAAAGTTCCCCAAAGAGAAACAATGCGTTTGATGTTTCCTTTTGCCGGCACAAAGAAGGTTGACGCACCGCGATAGAGACGGCCTCCAAAATCTTTAAATGGTTTTTGGAGTCCGCTCTATGTAGCACCTCGAACCAATCTATTTTATATCTATCGGCACAGCACGGGTTGTCAACCAAATGCTGGCCAATAGCAGAGTCCAAGGCTGCAGAAGGAGGGATACCTCCGAACCCCATCCTCCCTTGTCTGATCTTCGATGGAACATGCTGGTTTATACGAGTCAAAAGGTGCAAGGATGTTCGCCCAACATAACCAGCATCGCACTGGCATTTAAACTGATATACAATATTACTATTTTGGATGTAAGGCAAACTATCCTTGCGGAAAGAAGGAAAAGCAGGTCTCGTAGTATATACCACACGCAAGGTCACCGAATTGAAGCAATCGTAAATACTTCTTCGAATCTGTTTTGAAATTATATTACTCCCCTCCCCTATCCACGGTAATTTCAAATAAACCGGGCATTTCAAGGGTCCAAACTTTTTAGGGGATTTAAAATCCGCAACCTTTTGGAAAATACAATCATCAATAAGGTCAACAGGATAACCATTATTGATGAATATTTCCCTGATCTTATCGAGTTCGACATCTAATCTGTTAGGCGAACAAATTATGGGGGCTCTATGTACCAAAGTATTAATTAAGCCGACCTTACGTGATTTAGGTACAAAAGACAACTAGTTCACATATAGGCCAGTAAATGTCGGCTTTCTATAAATTGTAGTGAGAAAGCCCCCTTTGAGCGTTCGACAAGAACATCCAAGAAAGGAAGTGAATTGTCCTTCTCACTTTCCATAGTGAACTTAAGAGCCCCATGTAAAGAATTCAACCTATTAAAAAATATCGACGCATCACTTTGCGAAGGAAAAATAGCAAAAGTGTCGTCAACATATCTGAAATATGCAGTGGGTTTAGATGTAGAATTAAACAAAACGGATTCATAGTACCCGACGAAAATATCCGCTAAAGTTGGGGCCAATGAACTCCCCATTGAAACCCCGTCAACCTGACAGTACATAATATTACAAAAACTAAATTCCACGGATTTCGTACACATTAAAATGAGTTCAATAAGAATCTCTTTAGAAAACCGTGGAGCAGTCAGGCGACCATCATATAAAGCGTCGGCACATATGCGTATAGTCTCATCCAACGGTATGTTGGTGAAAAGACTAGAGACATCAAATGAGCACATGAAAGACGTCTCTGCATTAGAATCCAACCCACGTACACAATCAACGAACCGAAAGGAATCTGGGATACAACGCGTGGTGTATAGCTCACGCACAGGTTGCAGAATTTCCACAAGCCACTGAGCCAAAGAATGTTGTGCTGAACCAACCATTGATAAAATAGGTCTCAGTGGAACACCTTGCTTGTGGATTTTGGGGAGACCATACATTCTGGGACGTTGTGACCCAGAGGGCCTGATCCTGTCATAGACATCCTTGCAAAACACCTTCTTTTTAAATAATGCAAGTAAACGTCTCTGCATTTTAGCCTCGTTCTTGCTAGTATTATCCGTCAACTCGACAGAGCCGAGTTTACGGAATTTCGAACTATCATTGAGAATAACTGCCATTTTCTCAACGTAGTCCGATTTATCCAAAATCACCACTCCTGCACCTTTGTCTGGTTTACACATATAAATATCGGTATTAGATTTTAACGCTTTCATCGTCTTAAATTGCGTTATGTTCCAGACAAAGTCGCTATGATCGACAGGAATGTTACTATATCGGTGAGCTAAAGCAACTAAATTGGATTTCATCCCAACAATTTTTTATGGGGAATTAGGCACATTATGTCTAAGTTGAGAAAAAAAACCTCAAAGGCAGAAAGTGTTCTCTCTTTATTTAAACTCGTGGGGGGAATACAAAAATCTAAGCCCCTAGACAAAACTCTATTTTCAATTTCTGTAAGGACAGTTTTTGAAAAATTGAAAATATGTTTGCTTCCATTAGTGGGTTCATACACATATCTTCTGCGAACCATAAGAGCAAGATGTTTACTATTATCTTTGGAAGCATTTTGCCTAGCAAACTGATCACCGATGGATAAATATTTGCAAAAACGGAAATATATATAGCTCAATACGTAATCGAGATTAACGCTTATTATAACAGAAAGAAAATTAAAACTGTATGTTATAAATTTACAATCAAAATTTATTGTTCGACTGAATACTCCCAAAATAATTTACAAAGTCCTTATTTCGCGGTGTTTCAGAGAATGCTATTTTTGCTATTCTTCTCATCAGAGAACAGAAAGAAATTTCTTGATCTCACTCGATTGGATATCACGGTTTCTTTGGACTACTGCACGGTCCGAAGAAACGATTTCCATTATTTCAGCTGCTTTTAAATCTTTCCAACCGGACTATTAATATCACACTGGATTTACTTTTGGACTTCATTCTCTCCAAAGAATTATTTTCACATTTCGGATTACCTTGAGAGAACTTTCATGCAAGCTGAAATATTATGCGCGGTTCGTTTTTTACTTTTATTTTTTTACATATCCAACATTTTTTCACTTGTTTTTCTTGGAAATTTATGACTATAATAAATTGCGGTTTCACTTAATGCCATTACCGGACAATTCTAGCATTGCTACAAATATAATTTGCTGATTTCGTTATGTCCTCTGATGAAAATAATAGCAAAAATCGCATACTTTTAAACTCCACGGAATAAGGACTTTGTAAATTGTTTTTTGGAGTATTCAGCTGAACAATAAATCGCTGGATTACCTTTAATTATTGTCATATAACAAGTGCCGAGCGATTTTTCGTCCTTTTATTTACTGTTACTATATTTTCATTACCTCTCTAATTATAGTTTGTCAGTAAAAGTTTACGATAGAAATATGAGAAAGAAACCAAAAAGAACAAAGTAAGATAGGATTGCTCTCTTAATTCTTCAAGCTGAATTTCAAGTTTTATTGTGTTTTTCGCCGGTGTGCATTAAAACAGTGCAAGTAGATGACTAAATATCATCAAAATTACTCCACCATTCGAGCCGAAGGGCCATCAAGATACGCAATTGAAACAATAAATGATTCAGTTCTAAATTAAGTACAGCTTTCAATGTTAAACAAATATATCCCATAGATGCACCTGGCGAAACTCAAAGGTTACACTAGCCGAGAGTTTCTGAAAATTATATCCAGGACGAGTGCAGTAGTCTTAATTCTAAACAGAACTTGTGGCGCAACTAATAATAGTTCTATGTTTTTTCACTTCTAAGTGATACTCATCTGAAGGTTAACGGTTCAACTTTCGGTTCAGACGATGCAAGGAATAATAAAACAACAACTTGGATCTGGTCGTAGTTTATGGAACTAAAGTGGCGTAAGCATGCATTAAAAAGTTGCCTGTTTTGAAGTGTTGTACAGATTTCTGATTTATTAAAAGATACAGTCGAAAGCGGTAGATCAAATCAGCCGAAACATTGTGATAATTAGGGCGTTGACAACAGAATATTCTTTTCATTCTTTTTTTACATAGGCATCACGACTTATAAAGGCCAAGAGGCCACTCAAGGATAAGGGTTAAAGAGTGTACAGCAGAAATTGGACAAAATAGTAATCGTTAGTTATGGAAATTCGGTAAATTTGTAAATATATGAAACGGCTCATCAAAAACTTATCAGTTAGATTTGAAAACAACCATATTGTAGTCAGCTGGAAAGCAGGAAAACGGAAGACAATTCCACAGGCATGCAGTTCCAAGAAAAACACTCAAGTATATATCCGACACAGTAAGACACAGTCAATACACCAAGAACCACATCAGTCTATATAAAAACATAAGATATAAACGAGTACATACTCAAGAGTCAAAACAATGAAAAGAATGTGCTGTTGACACAGCCCTAGTAATAATAATATCAAACATTAGAAAAAAAGATCCGGATATAGTAGAACCCCGGAATACGGTGGCCCTAGAATACCTTTTTTTTTTTCAAGTTACGATGTAGAATACTATGTAGAATACTATGTTTTTTCCGGCTCCTGGTTACTGTATTTGCCCCGCCTTACGATGTTATCTATAATTTTATTTGATAATATACATGGGTATTATATACTGTACTGTATTTTGTTACTTACGTTTAATGTCGTAACTCAGGGTTCTAATGTAATAAAAATAATAAAAATCCCTAATCATGATCTCGGAAATTATGAAAAACAATTTCTCGTATTTTATATTATTAGAACATAAAAATAATTATACTTTTAAGAAAGCAATTCTATATGTTGCTAATGCATTAATACGCTTAACCAATTTCATCTGTATGCACTAATTTTCTCGCACTTTCTTATCGAATTTTGCCAGTTCGGCGTTCAGCGGCAACTGGGGCGTCAAAGGCTTGCAGACATAATTAACTAATTTAACTTCATTATTCAGGTTAGTTAGAAGCTAATTAAATTGCCAGCAAATATTAAGACCAGGGTGGAAGAAAGTGCACTAAAAAAAACACCAGTTAAAAAGGCAATTAAGAAAGTGTTAGGTTAAGTTAGCATGTCATTGACAGCTCAGGGGGGAATAATAGAATTGGTAGACGTGAGTGTCAAAAATTATCATACAAACTAGCCCTCATTGCGATCGATGTGCTAAGGGCTAGCAAATTCTTGAGATGAAACTCCGTCGATTTCAGTCTTTTTCCAACCATATCTTTAACGTTGAAAATAAACAATAATTGTAAAATGTAACCCGGATATATGAAACTTCTTCCCCAGTCTCTACAGCTTTCTTATATTCGAGTGACACTTATATCCGTCCGTTCAGTAAAACAAAAGTTATGATGATTTTACTGCTGTTCAAAATCATAAAAATCCGTAAGGAGGTGAGCGACGTTTTTTTATGACTGGTTTCCATAGCAACCACGTCGCTTAACCGTGTTGCTACTAATTCACTGCTGAGGGGGGGGGTTATTGGAAGCAAAACGTGCCGTACATTGTTATTACATATGTGTATGTTATTTTATGGGGGTCAAACAACGAGACTGAAATCAAACAAAGAACAACTATATTTATTGGAAGCCTGGAAAAATCATGTTGTCGCAGGCCTAATTATCACAATGTTTCGGCTGATTTTATCTACCGCGTCGACCGCATCTTGTTATAAACGTGAACGGGTCACACTGTACATTAACACAGGCATTAATTTTGAACCAGAGAAAAGCTCTCTTATATCCGTTTTTTTCTTATATTTGGGTATCTTATATTCGGGTTACACTGTATATCATTGGATCTTCATGAAGCATGTCAGTTATTTTCCGTAGTTTTCATTATTATATAAAGTACACATAATGTTATTCCCTTCATCCAGACAAAAAATAGCGTTGTGGTGAAAGTTAGGTCTATAGACGTAAAGAGAAAGAAAGAGAAATACTAATCCGCTAGTGTTTATTTATATAAATCGAGAAAATGGTTACGTCGTATATAATTAACTGGGTGCCCGGCGTTGACCGGGTGTTTGGAGGTGTGAGTTGAGCAAAATAAAAAGGGATAGTAGGCAGACAGTCTCGAACCCGTACCTCGAAGGAGGAAAAGAACGTGAAAAAAGTGACGTCTTTGCCGTTGCGTCCATCGCCAAACTTAAAGTCGCGAAGGTTTAAATTAAGGCTAGTCAATCGAAAAGAGCCGATGGCCTTCGAAAATATCGGCGAAATAAGCGACCCCTCCTTGTAGAAGAGTGTCCAGTTGAAGCTGAAGGAAGTGCTGTTTTTAGCTAATTTATCGATATTTGTCGTCCGAACGATCAAGCTTCAAAACGATAGCGATCTTGTGAAAATGCGTCGCCTCTGTATAAAGGTTTTGGGCAGACACGCATAAATACATGCATAAATACACACATACATACATTTTAACAGACAGGTGAGATTTATATTATAGATTAAAGGTAATTTAGTAGTAATATAAAAAAAAGTAAGAAAGCGTTTATAATAAACATTTGTGTTTTAATTAACTGTGGAATTTCCGATTTCGTTTGGCAGTATACATTAGATTATCGTATAAGATAAATTACGTTGTAGAATCGGAAATATATGAAGAATTCGAAAGCAACACAATGAGTCTAATAAATCACATATATTGACAACTCTAGTCTACCTTGAAATGCATAATTTGCCAGACTTTGCAGAAAACCTAACGGCCAGTTCTGACAGACAAAGCCTGAAGCTAATCTGCGTAATGTTCTCTTACAACAAACTGCGACCAACGAAGCTTAATTTGCCTTTGACAAATTGATCTATTTCGCCATTGGCGAAGCGTAAACGGACACGGACTTATATCATTTTCAAAGGTCTTCCTTTGCGTACTACGTCTCTCTCTCTCTCTCTCTCTCTCTCTCTCTCTCTCTCTCTCTCTCTCTGTCTCTCTCTCTCTCTCTCTCTCTCTATATATATATATATATATATATATATATATAGTGTGTGTGTGTGGGTGTGGGTGTTCATGGTGTCCAAAAAGTCACTGAAGGGAGTTGAACTTAAATAGGTGCTTTATTCTTGATGCTATCTTTCCTAAATTTTAACGCAATCTGAATAAGGCATCGCTTAATTTAGTTGGAAAAAATGCAAAACTTTATCTGCTCATTTTACCCTTGTTACGTTCAAGATTTAACAATTAAAAATATGGACGATATGAAATATGATTTTAGGAAAATGATACTTTCCTTTATTTTCAACAATAACAAAATAAACGAAAAGGTTTGTTCACAAATATTTACAACAAAAACAAAACAAACGGAAAAGGTTGGTTAACAAAAGATACAGTTGATTTTAATTACTACTATCAATACAAAAATAAATGATGGCTTGGTAAAACTCGGGTCAAAAAACGGGACGGGGGAGTGGAGGGTACGAGGGAGAAGGAAGTGTAGTTAAAATCAAGAACAGTCAGCAGGCCGGACCTAAAGTGACTATTCAATGAAAATAAGATTCCCTTTTTGTTTTTCTTTTAAATATTTGGTCAATAAGAAAATTCCAAAATTCTATTTACCACTAGTGCAGAGGGCATTTTCTTGAAACTTGCCGTGGGTTGAGTGGATGAATTTTCCTTCTTTTCTTTTCTTTTTTTTTTTGTTTTGTTTTGGATTATTTCAGCTGGACTTTTCCACGAATCAGGGACCGGAGTTACCTTATTGGTTGCAAGCTGATTACTGATCTGCTTCCCTTTCCATAACCTACTTATATGTCACCATAACCCATTTTAGTTTATTGCAGAGTCCGCTAGGTACTTCTAGATCATTTTAAAACTTCTAGATCCTTCTAAAATTTCTATTACTATACTCTAGCTTTTAAACTATTTCATGAATTAAAAAACTTGTTATTATTATTTTATAGAAATGCTCCCTCGTTAAACCCCTGACACTAACTTTCACTCGTTCAATGTTTTACTCTTAAATTTGGTTACAGTAAAATTTTATATCATCAGAATGATCACTTGGCATTGTTAGGAATTAATCGATTTCCCCACGACTAGCACATGTTCTAATTGGTCGGTGGCTAACTTAACTAAATTTTCGAGTAGTGGCTAGCGATGTCAATCACTTTACGTTGCTTTTATTTCTCGCTCACTTAGACATATTTGTGTTACTCATGAAAATAGGCGACCTTAGTTGACCACTTTTTGACATTTCTTCGTATTGCAGCTGAGGCTTTCGTTCCAAACTTTCCTACGCTAACTCGAGGTCTAAACAATACTATCAACTTTTTAACTTATTTTTGCAACATGCATGATTAATAGGGCTGTAACAACAGAATATGCTTCTCATTCTTTTGACTCTCAAGAATATATCCGATACAGTAAGTCAAGTCAATCAACCGAGAACCACATCAGTATATAAAAACATAAGATATTAACGGATATATAACCAAGAGTTAAAACAATGAAAAGAATATGCTGTTGTCACATTAATCTAATGATTAATAATTCCCTACAATTTAACTTCGTCGTAGGTCTCGGTACTTTCTCATATATTTTTTACATTGGAGTCACCACTTCCCAAGGCTCGGGGGCCATTCGAGGTTAAGGATTATTGAGTGTGCAGTAGTCAATGGGATAATATCGTAGTAATAGTTAGTAGTGGAAATATGGTGTATCGTATTCAACAATTTGTTTACGTTAAACTTGAAGACTACCAAATTGTAGTCAGCTGGAAAACAGCCAACCGGAGTTCCACTGGCGTGCAGTTCTTAGAAAGAAGCTTTGTTCATGGAATCTACAGTTAGGTTTAGTCACAGATAAATAATTATTAATAGTTGTTTCAGCTAGCCGAGTGTTGTTTCGTGAACGTTTGGCGAGGGGACCATAGATTGGAGCTTATACGAGCACTTGTTATGTAAATAACGATAAAGCAGAGATAGACTCGCAATGTCGTTTCTGTGGGAATGAGGTTACAGGTCATCCCCCACTAGGCTACGAAGTTTTTTGAATTTTTCAAGGCTGGATAAGATATTTCTAGCAGCCCCTGCAAAAATGTGGTAACAGTACTCCATCCTTGGACGTATCTGTCTTTTATATAGCTAAATAATTGCCTCAACAGTGAAACATCTGCCGGAACGGTAGAAGGGTATCACACTTTTTTCCAGCGACCTTGGCGACAGATTTAGTGCGCGTGTTCCATTTCAGATCAGTAGTAAAAGTCAAGCCCAGAAGCTTGTTAAAACATGGAGCCTCCCTAAGACGAAGACCATCCATTTCAATTGATGCTAGATAAGGATCAGAGCTTTAATGATATAAATATAGAAGCTTGGTTTTAGATTAATTAAAAGTAATCAGTTACCTCTTTCGCCATTGTATCACGTGATCAAGAACAGAAGAGAGAGAATCGGGGAGAACTTGGTCATTTACAGCTTTTGATGTGTTGCTATATATGGTAGTGTCGTCAGCATAAATGTCTACGAATAATCTGAGGATGCTATTTGAGAGATCATTTATGTATATCAGCAAAAAGCATTGGGCTCAGGTTAGACTATTGAGGGACTCCATAATTAATACAGTGAGCTTCTGACTTCTGACCGTCAACAATTACTGTTATGAAACTATCAGAGAGAAATGATCTAATAATTGAGAATACATTTCCAGCTATATCATAGTTGGATATCCTTTGGATAAACCTAAATACAATACCTTATCAAAAGACTTTGATATGTCAAGAGCAATTGCTCTAGAGAGGAAGCCTCCGTCGAGAGATTCCCTCATCCTATGAGATGAAACTGTAAGCACGCCTGCTGTAGATCTAGCAGAACAGAAACCATATTGCTTGTCACTAAGAAGGTTATTTTTGCTGAGATGGTTGACTTCTCTACTTAACACAGATTCCAGAAACTTACTCATGACGCACAGGAGACTTATTAGCCTGTACGTAGAGGGAGATGAGCGATCACCTGACTTTTAAAATACAGAGCATACTGATGAGATTTTCCATTGTGTTGGGAAGCATTTCTCATTAAGACAACGCTTAAATAGCTTTCTAAGTATGGGTACTAGTTCTGGTTGAAGCTTTTTGAGCACTATAATTGGAATGCCGTAAGGGTCAGTTGCTTTACTGGAATTAAGATTTTTGATTAGGTTGGCAACATCACGAACAGATATCTGTATGTCGGATAGCGTGTTTTTAGATACACGAGGAAATGTTGGGGTTGACGGTCTCGGTCGTTAAAGGTAGAATTAGCTGCAAAGTTCTTGGCAAAGAGTTTGGCTTTGTCTGAAGCTGACGAGATTACCTTAGGTCCGTTGATGGTGGTTAGGATAGAGCACACGCTTCTGTTCAGGATTCCGTTTGCTGTTTGCCAAAATTGATGCTCAGCTACTTTGGACTTGACGGACTGAGCATACAAGTCTCTTGTGTCATTTATCACTTTTTATAGTGGCTGCTGGCGATGCTGAAAGCGGTTTTAGTTTCAGTACAGCTATTACGTTTGAAGCAACAGAAATCAGGCTGGACCCTTGTGGGAATCCAGCATTAATACTGTGTGCTTCTGATATCTGCCCATCAACAACTACTCTTAGGAACCTATCAGAAAGAGGTATTACTTCGAAAGAGAAATCATGTAGTTGTTTGCTCCGTATTCGTGTTACTTATCAGACCAATCTTCTATAAAAAATAATTAATAGTAAAAGAATATACTAAACACATTATTATCTTAACGAATAAATTTTGTTAAGGCATAGGTCAAGTGGGGACACTTTTCATCAAAATCCCCTAGCTCTCTATTGGTGCCTTAATCTAAGCGTAGATTCCATGAACAAAGCTCTTTTGCTAGATATACCTGCCTCTAGAACACTGCTCCGCTGAGCTGCTTTTCGGCCATTTACAAGATTGTAGTTTTCAAATCTAATGTAAACAAATTCTCGTGGAGCCGCCCCCTTCAATAAGCACATTCAATCCAACTTACACCATTAACGGTCCCTACACTACCATACACCATTATTTAACAATTATCCTCGAGTAGCACTAGAGTCTGGATAAGTGGTGCCTCCCTTGTAGAAAAGTCTGTCATGTTATAAACCATATAACAGAAATATGTTTCCACGTTTCAGAAACATATCTCAATTGGACGACCCATTGCTTTCTAGGTGAACAAATGTTCTTAAAATGTTTATTTCACGAATAGATACTGTAACAATAATTATACACTTGATAATCGAAAACAAACTTGTATTTGAAATTATAGTTATTAGTTCGAACTTGAATTGCCAATTACTGGTTTTAAATCACGCCATTCGATGATTGTCGCTGCTGCTGATGTCGCTTGCTCAGCGTTTTAAAAATACGTCATTTCCTATCAGATAGAAAAGTTAATAACATCGTGACGGCGTCAGTAATAATTGGCGGTCGGTCTGATACTTGAGGAAATGATGAAAATGATTGAAAATCATCCAATCACATGAACAGCGAATCTTAAGATGCGCCAATCTCATCCAGTCGAATCAAAATCTATAATGTTTCAAGCGGGCAAACTAAAGTGAAGCAGGCCTAAGTAAATGTTATTTCGAAGTAATTCCACAGCAGAGTAAAAGTATGGTTTTATAAAAGGCTCCTTCAAAATAAAGAACTCGATAGATCAAGTTCTAGAAACCAACTGTTGTAGCTATTTACTATGCCTCCCCACGGGAGAGAGTTAGACACTAAACTGCTCATACGAAAAAAAAAAAGCCTGGAAACTTAATGAAGGCACCTTGTACATCTCCCTTTGTTAAATAACTAGCTCTACCAAGTCGGCGTTGCGAACTCGTCTGGGAAAAAGAAAGTTAGCAAGACTAGACTTCAAATCAAAGCAAGTGTTTCAAAAGAAATAGCAGTAATACACAACAAATGCGTCTATCACATTGGACATATGTGATTTCAAGTTATTACTTTCTTATGTGTCATATATCGTAAAAGTTCGATGTTGAAGAAACAGCCCCCATCTTCAAAGCACAGTGCTTCGTTTAAACCGATTTTAAAACACATCCGTAATCTATCGCCTCGAAACACTCATTATCCCAAAGATAAGTGTCTGAGACTGGTGACTTCGAATATAATCCTAATTTGTAGTGTGAGTACTCCTAATCTATATATTGATAAAAGTTAGAATGCATGTGTATGAGAACACTTCTCAACCTATATACTCAACATTTTTTTTAAAATTTTGTTATATAGGATATTTAGACACGTAGAAAACTTTTTAATCCCTTTTCATCCGGAAAAAAAATCTCCTAAGAGGTCAAAAGTGAAATATTTGGTACGTGGGAGTCATTGGATTTTTATGTTTGCTATTTCTCGAATGCGCATGCGTGAATAGTTCACAATATAGATTAACTATCTATTAAGAGTAAGTACTGTAAAAATACCTTTTAAAATTGTGACAAGCTTGCGTGATGGTTATCGTACTTGACTCGCCGTGGTTAGGTTTTTGTTTCTATATCAACCCGAGTATTTTTTTTATTTATTTACAAGAAGTAAACTGCTTACACACAAAAAAGAAAACATAGTACCAGCATGCACTTGTCTCGGTTTCTTTGTGTTTGTTTTTACTTCACCTTTTTAAAGAACTGTAAAGTTATGTTTTATATCGGGCAACGTCGGGCACGTTTTCCGTATTTAACAAGTATAAAAAGTGTACCTTCTAGTATGTTCGTTTCTCAGCATATAGATGATAAAAAAGAGAGTCTAATAGTAGATAACTATCGCTGATATTTTGTCGACTCTGAGCAAATTTATATAATATTCTGTTTGTTCCTTTCTTCGTTAGTCCGCACATTACGCTTCGAATCTGGTTTTATATAATGATTGAAGGCCAAGGTGCTTCGAAAAATGTTATGTTCATGAAATTTGGCTTAAAAAAGCTAATCTGGCAACCCTGGATAAAAAATATTACAGTGACCTCCTTTTGGTGTCGCCTAGGTTTCGAATATAACTATAATAATGATTGATAACCGTTGTTGTAATTGTATGAAATGAGGAACATCACTGCGACGTTCAACGGTTCTTCACCGAACAAAAGAAGTCAGCAAGAAATTATCTAACAAAAAAAAAGGAAGATTCGAAATAAACATTGTCTGCTAATCGGTGCTGGACTGAGGGAATAACTTAAATATTGTTTCTTATTTCATTATTTGTATTGAACTATGTAGCACAATATTACCTTCTGACTATTTATTAATACTTATTAATTTGTCCGACTGACCGATTTGACGATTTATAAGCACTTATTAATTGTCAATATAAAATAGTTTTTATAGAAATGTTAATTTCATTTTTGCTGCGTGTTATGGGGTTTTCTGTTCAAAAAAATATTACTATGATATCCAGAAAAAATATCAGCTTTGTTAAAACATATTTGCGTGTTTAATATAATTCTCAGTCCGGGGAATTTCCACGGGTCCTGCTAGTTTAAAAGAAAAGTTTATTATAACTGAAAAACAAAAACTACATGGAATAAAATAAGCATATTGATTCCATGGTATGATTAAATGTAGTATTTATTCTTTTGCAGACGATGTGACCTAGATAATCGTCACATGCTTGAGCGAGAGATAGTGAGAAAGAGACAGAGGGTCTTATAGCAAATAATTACAGCTGATACGTCTCTCGCGAGTCTTGGCAAAGTGCTAATTTTAAAAAAAAAGTACTATTTTCAGCAAGGAAAAGATAAAATAAATTAAATTACAATCGGCATATCGATTCCTTGGATATGACTTTTATTGCTTTCATTATTTTTGCTTTATTTTTTTTTATTTCATTTTATTTTTCGTCTACTTCAATCCCTGATAATCTGTTCCAAACACAAGAGCCGTTTTCATGGACGCGAGACTCGACGACAAATACCAGGCCTAACTACGCGAGGGGAAAAAAAAATAGTTGCTAGGAAACAAGTTCAGATTTGAATTTCGCAGCCGATAATAATGGACACCGACTAGAAAATAGCAAAAGAAAAAGTCTAGCAGATTATGCAATGTAAGAAGAAAAAGAAAAATTTTAAAATAAAAACGTACGAGTTGTTCAGTCTTTGATTTTTTTTTTCTCTCTTTTGCATATCGTATTTATTTTATTTCTGGCCTTCAACGTAATGGCGGCCGACATTAGCCTAATCCAAAGAAATCGATCGCTTCCTCCAATCCCGCCCAGAAGAGATGCTGGTCTTCTATATGCGATCAAATAACAGCGAGCTTTTAAGCTATGCTAGCAGACCGCCCGGCGTTGCCGGTGGTAAAATACGCATAAATATCATATTTTAATTAATGCAGAAACTTAGACATGTGCTTGAAAGTATTGTGTGTTTTCCTAAACAGTTCACTTCTTGTACGTAAAAAAAATACTCGAGCTGAGATTAAACAAAACAGTGAGGCATGTGCGATAACCACTAGACCAGCTAGACAATATTTTTACAAAGAGTTTACCACCTACTTACTTTTTTACATAAAGAAGCTGCCATGTTGACGGCTGCGCATTTGTGAAACAGTTGATAAATAGATAAAAATGCAATAATTTCGAAGTGCCAATTTCTAAATTTCGACCACTTAGCAGCTCTTTTTTCATATGAAAACCGCTTAAAACGTTTGCCACATGTCTAAATACGATATTAACCAAATTTAAATCTGTACGTCCAAAAATCTGTTGAGTATATAGGTTGAGAAGCATCCTCGCACGTCCACATTCCCGCTTTTATAGATACACAGATTATGGTGTATACTGTTTAATATTTATCTATGCCTACGTTATATTGAATTGCAAAGTTTAATTCCGTCGCATAAATATTAACGACAGCATTCGTTGACGTGGTTCATAATATTACATTGAATGCAATATTGGATTTCAGAGTTAGTTAATGAGATAATATTATTTAATTAAATAATCTTTCCTCAGTCTTCAGATTGAATTTGTTTCTGATGCTCGATGCTCAGGTGATTATCTGCCATTGAATTTCCTTTTCGGGGTTTAGTCGATTAATGTCGCTGCCTTCCTCTTTATAATGGGGGTGGTTTATCATTGATTGCATGAAGCTTTCCCTAAAGGTAATATCGACGGATCCAATTCAGGCAATTTTTACAAGGTCGATCATTTATTGTTTTTTTTTTTTTTTTTTTTTAGTCCTTGACGTATTTTTGCCCTCTGCGCACAGTAAAGCTCAATCAGTTGAAAAAAAAAAAAGACCTCTACAGATTAGTTTTTAGCCAATATTATGAGAAACTGAACTAATAGTGTATGTTGTGATGATTATTATTATTATTATTATTATTATTATTATTATTATTATTATTGTTGTTGTTGTTGTTGTTTTTTTTATTATTTTAATATTATTAGTATTAATATTATTATTACTCATTAGGAGTTTTCATACAGCCCATTATCAAAGATTTCTCGCATCAACACCTGTGATGTTTCATGGAATCTAAGTAGCAACAAGCTTATCCTGATTTCCAGTATTCTTTAGGTATTTCCATAAGTTTTGCAAATTAATTTACGTTATCGCAACAGGCGTTTGCCGTTGATTTCTCTCTAGAAACAATCATTGACTCTCATCGGAATATGAATGGAATTAAGTTTCCCAAGGTCTTTTTATCCTCCCTGAACCTTCACGGATATTTGGTCCGGTATCAATTGATGCTGAAACTAAAGGTTTTTTTTTGGGGGGGGGGGGGTAGGAGGATGGTTAATTTATAATTGTATGGTTTTAGTTTTTTTTTTTATTCCATGTAGGGTTTCTTTATCTTCCTTGTTCTCCTTCTGTTGCAGTTTATTATTTCTATTATTATCATGACAAGGAGCTTTCACACAGGTCTTCAAAGATCTTTCTCCGAAAACAGCCTGTGGTGTTCCATGGAAGCTGAGTGACAACAAGTCTCCCCAGGTTTCCAGTACTCTCCACCTCTTTCGATAACATTTTCAAATAAATTTTCGTTATTGCAACAGCTGCTTGCCATTGATTTCTCGTTGGCAGCAGCTATTGGTCTTTGCTGGAATTTGAGTGGCAATAAGCCTCCCCAAGGTTCCAGTTCTCTTCACACTTATTCGGCTGAGGTCTGGTCAGTTCATCGGTCTTTCCTTCCTCCTTGACCTTACTTGGTTATTTGGTCTCGTTCTTTAGGGGTGGGCAGTGATGTGGCAATCGGGGTACGGTTGGATTAGAGAACTTATAGATATGCGGTTTCAGTGTTCTTGGTTCCATCTAGTGTTTCATGTTTTGCCTTAGCAGCAGTTTGTCTGGTCCGCACTTGTTGCTCCTGTCTGTTAGTTTCCACATTCAAGGATTTTCTTAATATTTCAGATGATTTCATGATTTTTTTTTCGTTGTATTTTTCCAGTCATTCCTTTGATTCCAATTTCTCCTATTCGTTTTTCAAACTTTTTCGGGATTGTTCCTATTGCTACTATTATAGATATTATTTCGATTTTCTTCATTTTCCATATCCCTTTAATCTCTCTTGCTAACTCTGTGTATTTCCTCTGTTTCTCCTTTTCTTTGATATTAGCCCTGTGGTCAGCTGGAACAACAAAGTCTACGATTTGACAGGATTTTTCTTTCTTGTTAATAATTACGACATCCGGTCTTCTTGCTTGGATGGGTTTATTATTATTCTATTAAACACATCTATGTTTATAACACACTATACTACTCTAGACGAATGATATCTCCATTTCTGGTATTATATAATAGGAACTTTGGCAGTGTGTCTGTTTGTCCGTGAGTTCGTTCCCTATCGACTAGAAAACAGCTGAGCAAATGTTTATAAAATTTTACACAAAGTGTTCTTGGATAGGTTTTTGCCCTTGAATGTATTCGATAAATAATAATTGGAACCATCCGATGAAAAGAATAAACATGCGATGTTGACCAAAGTTAACAAATTACACAGCCTAATATCACATGTGCATTTGTGAAGTTTTATTACCACACTATCCGAAAAGCCAGATATATAAAATAAACACTAGGTTCTATGATATGGCAGGGGCCGTTCGAAATATTTCTATTTAGAGCACAATTGAAACATGATATTTGCCATTATATATGAAAAAAAAAACATAAGTTTATAAAATGAAATGCAAATAAAATGCAGAAATTGCAATGTTTTCTACAATATATTGTGGACTAAGAAACTGAAAGGAGGAAACTAGAGCAAACAATCCATCGATTTGACTTTTAAAAAATGGGCGGTTTTTCCAATCCCGAGCAACGTCGGGTCTCTCTGGTAGTACACACACATACACACACATATGCACACGCACACACACACACACATATATATATATATATATATATATATATATATATATATATATATGATCATAAATCATTATTTTGATATCTACAGACACTACTGTTTAATGCTTTCGCAATCATCAGTGAAGGAAGTGACGATTGCCGCTAGTGAAAACATTTGAACCCGCTACGAATCCACCTTTGCCTCAATTCGCAAGGAACGTAACCCTTGGATCATCGTACACCGGAAACGAGATTTAAGAGAAATATTTAACGTTTATAAAGCCAAATACAAACATACGGTTGTTAAAACGATCTCTTTCTCTCGCCCTCTCTATCCCTCTCTCTCTCTCTCTCGTTCTCTTATATATATATATATATATATATATATATATATATATATAACTATTTCATTTAATCACATAGATTAATATACGAACATGTAATTTTATGCGTAAACTTTAAGTATTTACGCCAACAGTGCTCAATACATAGGTAGACGTAGGTAGTAAGTTATAAAAATATACATATGGCAATTAAGCTATACAAAACATTCCGCTAGGATTCGTCAGGCTTATGGATAAGCCTGACGAATCTTAGCGTGGATGAAACGCGGAATATTCTGTGTAGCTTAATTTCCATATATAGTTTTTATAACTTACTATCTCTCTCTCTCTCTCTCTCTCTCTCTCTATATATATATATATATATATATATATATATATATATATATATATAGAGAGAGAGAGAGAGAGAGAGAGAGAGAGGGGGGGGAGAGACAGACAGACAGATTAATCAATATATATAAATATATAGTAATTAAATGTATATATATATATATATATATGTATATATATATATATATATATATATATATATATATATATATATATATATAGCAATGAATCACCGCTTATAAAAAGCAAAAGGATAAATATTAATTAGTTTGCACGCTCGACGATGGGACTACACCTAACAAAACACAGAAACAATAGTTGATGCGTACAAATGCTTTAGTCAGCTATAAAAAAAGACCTGTAATATGTTGTTCAACTAACGTTATACAAACTCTGTTTATCTATACAGCCTTCATATTACATATATAATTGCTGATATATTTATATATTAAAATAGAAATAACAAATTTAAAGCCCTGCATGCTATGTTACGCCACTAAGTTTCTTGTTACGTTAAATGATGCAATTTCTTGAACTCCACCTTATGCTCTACCATCGTCTCTTCGACAGAAAACAGCAGTTTATCTCGTTGATACGTCGTAAGTCATTGTGTCAATGGAGAGTAATTTCTCGCTTTAAAGACGGTCATAAAATGATGCAGCAACAAAAGTTCCCGCATCTTGTTTTTTTTTTGTGTGATTTTTTTTTTTTTTTTTTTTTTTTTTTTTTTTACAATCCAGCTGTCTTGAAGGAACAAATAAGATGTTCAATTGTCTCATAGTGTCTGGTGTTTTATATCTTTACGGCGTTTCAACGTTACTTCTTACGCAAGCATACCATAGCAGATCCCCTGAATAGAAAGGAGAAACAAAGGCAGAGATTAGAAATTGACGTCGAAACGCAATCAAGTCGTCTGCCAAACAGGAAGTCGTTTTTATTTTTACTCTACGTCGATACTGGTTGCTTCGTACTTATTGTGAATGACGTCATATCCTGACACCTAACTCTTTTCTAAGCTGTTAAAATCTAATAGAAATTCACACTTTGCTACATACTTATGTGGAAAGTGCCAATGTAACATTATTTGCACACTCGAGCATCCTTTTTGCTACGGTTATGCAATTGTAAAATATTTAATTTTCTGGCGTCTAGGCACTTTTTAACCAGAGGAATTTATTCAAAATGTTCAGATCGATATCCTTTTCTGTCCAAATCGATATGATTTTCTATCTATTAGTCATCAAATTCAACAGCAGGGTGGCTTTTCTTATCAATTTTAATATCTGCATAAATCGATATTCATTGGAATA
This sequence comes from Euprymna scolopes, assembly GCF_053919585.1. Taxonomy (NCBI): domain Eukaryota; kingdom Metazoa; phylum Mollusca; class Cephalopoda; order Sepiida; family Sepiolidae; genus Euprymna; species Euprymna scolopes. The sequence goes on along the minus strand of NC_136506.1, from coordinate 37,278,083 downwards.
TCACAATTCGTGTTTTCCAAAAATGCTAATAAATAAATTGTTATAAAAATGCATTTTAAAGCATTATTCGAAACGCTTACATTGCTAATTTAGAAAGAAAATCCGACGCAATTCCTAAGTATTTTGAAACAATAATTCACCACTTAATAAACGCGAAAGAAACTCGAGGATATAGACAAGATGGAAACATGTACGTTTTAACAGATACTTACTTTTATGAAAGGATTTAGAACGATTATTGTAATGAACTAAGTTTGATTGTTTATCAAGGGCGGTTAGTGATAAGAATTTGTTTACATTGATAAAATCTATAATGAAGCGCATTAGTTTATGTATTCAAGAAACGTGGAATTCTATCCGAAATTTTGGGAGAAGAACATAGTAATATCGCTCAAAGAAATGGCGGTTAAATAGAATGTGTAGATACATCTGTTCATTGAAATGAAACCCATAATGATTGCCTGATAATGAGAGTTAGTGATATATATAAATATATGTAAATGTATATATATATATATATGCCTATGTATATATATACATTTACATATATACATATATATAACTCTCTCTCTCTCTATATATATATATATATAACTCTCTCTATATATATATAACTCTATATATATAGATCTCTCTCTATATATAACTCTCCCTATATATATATATATATTTATATATATATATATATATATATAACTCTCTCTCTCTTTCTCACTCTCATTATATATATATATATGAGCTATACGACTGCTGCTATGCGGGCAGTGAATTAACAATTTAAAAACATTGTTAATTCACTGCCCGAATTAAAAAGACGAAAACATTGTTAATTCACTGCCCGCATAGCAACAGCCGTATAGCGCAACGGTTAGAATCTCCGGCTGTCGTTTGGGCGATTGGGTTTCGATCCTAGCTTGAGTTAGTTTCTACATATATATAAGCTGTGCAATGCTTCCTTAACATTCGGGCCAGAGTCACAGTATAGTATCTGTTCTGATGCTACATCCACTTTTTCTGTCGTCGGTCAGTAAAGGAAGAATCCTTTATAACTGGCGCTATTATAATTTTTGTTCCCATCCGGAGTGCATCTTTGTGTGTCTTCGTGGAGAGGTCAGTAAATTGAAATTAAATAAGAACACACATATATATATATATATATATATATATATATATATATATATATATATGTATTTATGAAACTTTCCAACAATTTTCTGAGGAATATATATCTGATAAGTTGTTTACTTTCCTTCCGCTATTAAACAAAACACGTGTAATACGTACCTCATAATTATTAATCTATAATATAAAGCTGAATGTCTGTGTGGGTGTGTGCGTGTGTGTGTGTGTGTGTGTGTGTGTGTGTGGTCACGGATAGTCTCCTATATGGTTGACTATTTTAAAGACCTGATTACATACAATGATAGAAGATGTATCGAGACACAGAAATGGGTATGTTTGATCTGGCAGAACGGTGGTTCATTAAAATTGTGAGGTCTACTTTCGCGCCTGGTCCACAAAGTATGGAAATAAAAATTAAAAAATTTTAAAAATACGTTTATAAGTGTTTTTGATATAGATATACATAAGAATACTTTGATAAGTATGTTTTAACTTAATAGGGATGGTATACTAAAATTGTGGTGTCTGCGTTCGCGCTTGGCCTCCATAGAATGAAAATAGGCACAAACTTTAATAAAGACTTTTCATAACTATCGTCGTACGTATATTTTGATAATTATGTTTCAGTTTGAAGAAATATGGTATAATAAAATTACGGGATGTTATTTCGCACCTGACCTCCATAGACTGGAAATATGTCACAAAGTTTAACAAGGTATTTTAATATAGATCCACAGAATATTGTGATAAGTGTTTCAGTGTGAACAGGTATGGTGTAATAAATTATGGGCTGTATCTATTTTATTTTTACTTTCATAATATTTTGCTTTGATTTTGATACCCCCAAATTCGAAGCTATCTCTTTACAACCGTTCCTTTTCATAACCTATCATACTTTCATAAATCAGAGTCCATTTTCTGTAGGCTTTTTTTGAACCTAGTCAACGACGGGTTCTTTTGCTAGTATAATATATATATATATATATATATATATATATATATATATATATATATATATATATATATATATATATATATAATATACGGCATAATCACATTCCCCGTAGTCACCAAAGTTAAGTGACTTTGGATCTAGTTAATACTAAAATGGGTGGTTATTTGGGAATTCCAGGCGCTGTGTGTGTCCACGGCTTATCTCAGCATTGTTTTCAGTTATGTAGGACTTCACCCTACTACTGGACTCACGCAGTGCCGATTCAGTAGAGGCGTTGTTAGAGATTGCGCAACCCTTACCTTGCAATCATACGGTCAGCTTCCTTATAGGGGGTATCCATTGTCTTTTGAGACCGAATGGAATCAACGATATATACATATATATACGGATGTATAATTAAAACAAAGCTAAGCATCTTCGTTGAAATAGCATAACGAAACTCACTGAGAAATTGGCAAGTTTTCCCTGTTTAGAATATTGAACAACATAATCCTCCTAAAAGCTCTCTTGTATATAGATGAGTTATTAATTCAACGTTAAATAAATATAAAGGAATTTTAGAAAATAATACGCCTACTCCGCAAAAAAAAAAAAAACTTATCATAGACGTAGAGAGGAAGAGAGAGAGAGAGAGAGAGAGAGAGAGAAGCGAGAGAGAAATAGTGGCAGTAAGAGAGAGATAGAGAAAGGTGGAATAGATAACCGAATACGAGAATATCGATTCATGAATATGGAGATCGACGGAGGTTGCAGAAAAGCCGGGCAATTGCGTGAATGAAAGAGAAACTAACTACGCATGTTTCTCCTCGGTTTCCCATCTAAGCTTCCATTTTCTTCCGAGAGGTTTTATTAGAACTACTACTTTCGCGGAAATGTTCAAAATAGCAGGAAGTTAAAGAAAATGAGTTCCAGACAGAATATTGAGATTTTATTATTTCGCTTATTATTCTCATTATATACACACTATTGAATATTTTATACATTACATTCTATTGTGCAGTGTGAGACAATAAGATTGTCGCCCTAGTAAAGACGACATGATTCCATTTCTGTTTAATGTAAACCGGTTTTTTTTGGGGGGGGGTTGTAGACCATCAACTAGTTGGCCAGTTGTGTACTAATTCTAAGAGCGATAGGAGCCTTGTATCATGTCAGGAAGTGACACCATATTTAACGAACGAGATTGGTGATGCGCCGCTGTACAACTCATGCTCCTTACCGATCCAAATTATGACAAAAGGACCATTGCAAGCACCCTGAAAATGCATCGCTAGATTGCCACGACTAATAGGGATGAGCCCGGGTTAAAAAAAAAGTTTCCTGTCACTGTTACGGTCGTTGGTGTGGTTTCAATTGAGGGCCACAATATGTCACCTCACATTTTCGAATACGGCTTGAAAGTCAACACCAAAATGTACCTGAATGTACTGAAAAGTGTGGTGATCCCCTGGTAGAATTATGTGGCTGCAGGCAGATAGTGTGTGTGGCAACAGGATTCGGCGCCGGCCCACAAGTCCAAAGAGGCACAGGTTTGGTTTTAGAAGGAGTGCTACCACTTTGTACCTTTTCCTTATTGATGCCCTACTTCTTCGACCTGAACCCGTTTGACTACATAGTTTGGCCATATGTCGTGAACATCACCAACATTACCTCTCACAACACCAAAATCAACTTGATCGCTGCCGTCCTCCAAGTATTCGCCGAGCTTCCGCCGGCGCTTGTGGAAAAGTCATGCTCCCAGTGCTAGACCCGTATCGAGGGGGTGATTAATGCTGAGAGCAGCTCCATTAAATAGATGTCAACTCTACTACATAATCAAGTTACCTAAATTGATTTTTTCAATAAAAGTTTTAAAATAATTCTGTAGTGTTGTTTTCTTTATGGCGACACTTTTATCATTCATCCTGCATAATACTTATGATATCAATCGGCATGACTGGCAGTTATATTCGTACTCAGTTTACTCGGGATCATTAGATAGACCTATTGATAGATAGACAACTTGAATATTAACTGGAAAGACATTGAACGCCTACTAGAGAGAACTTGAATGCCTACTGGACGCTGTCATCTAATGTCTAAGGTGTTTTCTTAACATGTACAAAACACTATGGGACACTATGGTCAAAATAACATGGCACCCGAAACCAAAATAACCCGCCCCCCGGGCAGGGCTTCCTATATGTGCTTATACGAGGTTAGTGCTTATGCTAATAGCAATAAGCTGGATACTCTCCTAGAAGAGATTAACTTTTGTCCTTGAATCTAGTAACAGTAAAAGACCAAGAGAAATATATATATTTTTTAGCGCAGTTAACTGGTGAATAGATTTTTCCTAAATTAACGCTCGATATATGACGGAGGGTTGTAGTATATGCATCTCTTATAGGGTGTTTGCCCCAGGAAGTGGGCCCTTGATTTTTAAGAAGCTCGAATGAAGTAAAATAAATCAAATTAAAATAAAGAATAAACTGTTAGATAGTTAAATAGACAGAAGAAACCAGCTTTGTACAGATAGATCGATGCAATTGTCAGTAGAACGATGTGTAGAAATACATTGAAATCGGTAAATTGAGAAATGCAAATAAATATAAACAAGCGCCAACGTATATAAATAAATAAATATAAACACATCATACGACGAATAAAGTAACACATATAACACGCGCGCGCGCACACACACACACACATACAAACATATATATACACCTTCTATGTGTTTTACATAAGCATTAGTATGCCGCTACACATAAATGAGCATGTTCCGGTCAGCCAGTTACAAGTAACAAGACATTTCTTCAGGCGATAATCAGTAGTCAGGTTACTAGCTGACCTTTTTGCAATATCTACTGAGGAGGTTTCTACTTACTGGTAACTGGCTGACGGAAACATGCTAAAGAATGTGTAGCGACATATTAATATATATTATAAAGTATATCTTCCCCTACTTCTGTATTCAGCGCTCTTCCTCGTTAAAACTTTCGTTTTTAGTTTAGATATCATCACTATATATTAGGTTTAATAGAATAATCGATAGAGAAGTGTACGTACTCTGCATAAATTAAAATATAATATTTAAGCGTATGTTTCGACCGAGCAGCCTGCTAGTATATATATATATATATATATATATATATATATATATATATATATATAGTGTGTGTGTGTGTGTGTGTGCGTGTGTGTGTGTGTGTGTGTGTGTGTGTGTGTGTGTGTGTGTGTGTGTGTGTGTCAGGAGGTGATGAGAAAAATCCAAGTGCTCGATCGTGGATGTGAGAGCTGAAGATACAATATTTATTATGACTATATATATATATATATATATATATATATATATATATATATATATATATATATCAAGGTCGTACCATTGGTTTCGTTACGCCGAATCAACCATGGGTGGGTGGACACAGTTAGCATACTTTCATAATTTGTTCACTTTGAATTGTTTGCAGTTTTACAATTGCCGCTGATGAACTTACGCTGACTGTGTCCAACCTCTTATGGTTGATTCGGCGTAATGAAACCAACGGTACGACTTTGAAATATGTATATATAGTGTCGTAATAAATATAGTGTCGTAGTATATATATATATATAATTATATATATATATATATATATATATATATATATATATATATATATATATATATATATATAAAGATTTTATATTGATATTTTAATAGGATTGGAGATAAAAAGTAACAATTTAAATTTCAACAGTATTTCTCGCGGTTAACGGTAGCCAGATTAATTTAGTCCTTACTATTTGATCCAAAGATGGCTTCTGTAGCCGGGTTCAATTATATATACCGGTGTTATTCGTGACATCCTGTACTGATGATTTCCGAAAGGAGGAAACAATACTGTTTGTAGTTATTTAATAATTATTATAATAAATAATTATATATATATATATATATATATATATATTCCTCTTTCTTTGTTCACAATTTGATTAATACATTCAAAACATCCCTTACTTTATTATTTCATTTGTATATATATATATATATATATATATATATATATATATATATATATATATATATATATAGTATGAGTCTTGCAAAATTAAGAAGTTGCCTCATTTCCATATTACAGTAATGAAAATCGATTTTACTAAACAGCTGTATGTTATTTCTAGCGAGAGAATAGTCTTAAGTGTTCTATTTAAGATTGTTATGTAATCAACTGTAAATAACAATTATATTGATAATATAGTTAATTTAATTTATTTGAGATTATTATTTCTGACATCGATCTTTTAGAAACGTAGTTATTTCCCCTGTAAACTTCAAAACATATGGTCCTGGATATGACCTTAAACTATATCCAGTGGTGAGGCCCGAACTCGCGGGCTTTGGGGAGTGTGGAGTCACCCTTTAATTATCATTGCTCCCAGGTCCACTCTGATCCGGAGTGCTAGTACCTGTTAGGGTCTCAACTATGTTAAATAGAAACCGACTTGAAAACAAATATATTTTATTAAAAAATTTGTCTTCAAAATCTTTGGATTCGGCATTACCCGAAAAGGGTTGATATGCCGTAAAACAAAAACAACCAACAACCAACCAATCGAAACATAAACGAAACTCTTCACCAAATAATTGTGTCAGTTTCTAGCGTGAAAAAAATAATCCGTGTAGACAGAAAAATGTTTCTCTTTTAAATATTCAAACAAAAAACTAAATGTTTCTCTTTTAAATATTCAAACAAACAAAAAAATGAATGTTTCTCTTTTAAATATTAAAACAAACAAAAACTAAATGTTTCTCTTTTAGATATTCAAACAAACAAAAAAAATAAATGTTTCTCTTTTAAATATTCAAACAAGCAAAAAAATACATGTTTCTCTTTTAATTATATTCAAACAAACAAAAAAATGTTTCTCTTTTAAATATTCAAACAAACAAAAAATTAAATGTTTCTCTTTTAAATATTCAAACAAACAAACAAACAAAAATAAAAACACGAATAAACAAAGGCTTTCATTTGTGTGTTTTTAGCTAGTGAATTCAATTTCTTTCTTAAACTTCACTTAAAAGTCACGTACGCGTTAATGTTTATAAATATGGGTTTTTTTCCGGAGCGCATGGGCAACAAAAAGTGCTCAATATATGGAGAATAGCTTCTACTCTTTGTATCCCTTCTGCTAAAATATCTAGTGGAGGGAATATCACGTACTTCTTTTTTATGTGAGCGATTACATTTACATGTTTTTATCCGTTCTTTTATTTTGAAATTGTTGTGGGGTATCGACGTTGCCCACGATGAAAATGATTAATATCTTTAGTATAGCAGGTGTGTTCAAAACGGAACTTCATGTCGACCCGGGCAACGCTGAGTACCCATGCTAGTATATATATATATATATATATCCTCGAAAAGTGCTTCATGGTAAACAACTGATGATGCCTAAAATTACAATTGGTACTATAGTGAATTCGAGAGAGCAAGTTGATGCAGTGGTTGCAGGTTATTAAATGACTTATCGACTAAATAGTTTTCTAACGAATGATAAAAATAAAAATTCTATAAAAAAACGGTCAATTTTTTTTTAAATGTGACCCCTATTATGACCCGTTAACATTTATTGTTTTGGGCTCAAATCGACTTATTAAGTAAGATCCATGTCCAAGGAACCTATATCTAACATCTCAAGTGTTTAGACCCAACATTGTGGGAGGAGTTTGGTAAAGTTCTCAAAGGTTAAATCGTTGAACTTTGATCCCTTAACAGCCACATTTCTGGCCGAAAACCGATCACATACATTCTCCGAAATATCAGTACCCTGTATATCGAATTTCGAATCTGTAGACGAAAAATTGACAGAGTTATTGTGTAGGGAAATGTACACAGATAGACACACAGACAGACACACAGATACGTTCACATATATATATATATGTATATATATATATATATATATATATATATATATATATATATATATATATACTGCAGTCGCTAGAGACTGTTAATGTATTTCTTAAAGAGAAGTCCTTATTCAATCACGTTTCTTAATAAAAGAAACGTGATTGAATAAGAACCTTTGATAAATACACTAAAATACTTTAAACAAAAACTCGAATTTATTCTCTAATAATAGTAAACTATATAGACACATAGAGACACATAGAGGTGGAGAGGGAAACACGAGTAGAGAAGGAGAGCTTAATATATTTTTATAAATATATCGACATTGATACAGAGAGAGAGACAAATTAACAGCTACAGACGGCAATATTTTCCGGCTCCTATCGTCAGGAATCTCAGATCCCAATCCTTTCAAGCCTCCTTCTGTCGAGAGGGCATTTTTTTAGGCAGCGTTCAATCGATAGACATTCAAGCGCTAATGATTATTTTAACTGAAGACAAGGCGAGGCAAAGTGTTTGCCTCATCAATGGGGTTAGGAAATTTTTTTAAAAATCAATGAATTACTCTGCTATACTTTCCCTACAGCCTTCTGAATGCGCATGTTTGTTTTGTGTGTGTGTCTGTGTGTGTGTGTTTGTGTCTGTGGGTGTTTTTGTTGGTTTGTGCGTGAGAGTAAGAGGAATATACAGGAAGGCAGATACAGGGCCAAATACCTTGCTGAGAAGACTACCAATAAGAGTATTATAAAATATACTTTATATTATTACTAGCATGGGTGCTCGGCGTTGCCCGAGTGTTTGGAGGTGTATGCTGAGCAAAAAGAAAGCAAAAAAAAAGTCAAGTTGTTTAAATTTGACCCCTATATGACCCCTCAACATTTATTGTTTTGGGCTCAAATCGACTTATTAAGTTTGATCTATGTCCAAGGAGCCTATATCTAAAATTTCAAGTGTTTAGACCCCAAATTGTCGGAGGAGTTTGGTAGAGTTCTCAAAGGTCAAATCGTTGAACTTTGACCCCTTAACAGCCGAAAACCAATCACATAGATGTTCCCAAATTTCAGTACCCTGTATATCAAATTTCGAGTCTGTAGACTAAAAATGACAGACTTATTGCGTAGGGAAATGTACACATACACACACACACACAGAAACACAGACACGTTCACTTTTATAGATATATAGATTCATCGGACTACTGTTCTCATCTTGAATGTGATTTTCACAACGTTTCGGTCGATGTAAACCTCCAACCTTCTTCAGGTTATCTTGTCGAACTTGGGATGTTTCACTCGAACTTGGCAAACAGGACGGAAATTCGAGCGGAACACTTTATTTACATTACGGAGGTAGTATGCTCTTATCCCGTATGCCATGGCTGGATAGAGTTCCTAATAATTCGCAATTGTATTTTTCGGTCGCAAGTAACCAATCCTCATCTCAAGAATTCAGAAACGTAATAATAATACTTTTTTATAAAATATATTTAGGGAATAAAGATACATAGGAACATTTGTGTTTCATCTAGAAAGTGTCCGTCACGTTAACTTCGTTCCAGAACTGAAGCATCAACATTTTGGGGGTGGGGTGTAGTATGTTGGACATAAAAATATATGGCAGATCTGTACGAGAGAGCCCCTCCCCTAAAATGCGTGTTTTACACCTTTTTAAGGGCCCTTTTCAACGATTATCATAGATTACAGACTTAAGTATCATATCAACAGAAAATATTTGAAATAATATAAATTTAATGACTTTTAAAAACTTTTTAGTTATAAGGTTATACTTCATTGCTACCTAACTTGCGATCTATTTCTTTATCGATGTATCACGTGATTAGAAACCCTTCTTAAAAGTCATTAAATTTTTAAAAAAATGTTATGCTAATGCGATACTTAAGTTTGTAATCTTTGATAATCTTTGGAAAACATTTTTTTATAAAGGTGTAAAACACGAATTTTAGGAGTCTACCAAATATATTTAATAATTCATTGACCTATATCTATAGCTTGTAAGAATATAAAATCTTAAATAAACCTCAAATCTATAAAATATTTGAAACAGCCTGTGTTATTTACAATTCCGATTTTTCCGGTGCAAATACGATAATAATAATAATAATAATAATAATAATAATAATAATAATAATAATAATAATAATAATAATAGGAGCACTAGGAACAATTCCGAAAAACTTCGAAAAAAGAATGGCAGAAATTGGAATCAGAGGAATAACTGCAAAAATACAACGCCTAACGATAACGAAAACGGCTGAAATATTAAGGAAAATCCTAGAATGTGTGGAATAACACAAGACAATATAACAAAGAAGCGGCACAGGGAATGAAGAACGCCGAAGCTGCACATCTACAAGTTCTGCACCACCATCATGCATCCCCCCATTGTCTCATCACCAATAGAAAAGTGATACCAAAGTGCCGAGAAGGGTCAAGGAGGATGGAAAGACCAAGGAGAGAGCGCTGGCCAGACCTCCGCTGGACCAGCGCGAAGAGAACTGGGATCGTGGGGAGGCTTAGTGCCACACAAATTCCAGTATAAACCAATGGCCACTACCAGCGAGAAATCAATGGTATGAGGCTGTTGCGATGACGCAAATTTATTTGCAAATGCTATCGTAGAAGGTGGAGACAGCTGGACGTCTGGTGAGACTTGTTGTCACTCAGCTTCCAGAGAATACCACAGGTCTCCAAACCGATCGTTTGCTGACTTGTGCGAAAGCTCACTGTGAGCCAATAATAATAATAATAGCGATACTTCATTTTACAAACACTACTCTTTCTGACCAGTTTGACATCCAACTTCCTAATTCTAGTTCAATTTATCAACGTTTACACAAACATAATAATGTACGTTCTATATTTATCCTTCTCTAATTTCCAACAAATTTTAGTAAATAACTCATAAATGAAACGAATTCTGAAACCAACTTAACAATTCAAAATACTCAGTGCCATTTTATTAAAACACAACACTTCACAAATAATAACATTACTTATAAAACCAGGAACAGCATTTATACCTACTTAAATTAATAAAATTAACTATGTGATGCAGATGTTGGCGTCCTTTAATTAACGGATTTTCTTTTAGTTTATCCTCTAATTGCACAGATTGTCAGGTGGAACTGGTTTCATTTCTTAGCTGCTTTTTGACATTTTCTTCTTTGCTCCCAGTTTTGTTGTCATCTGTTGTCGTCACTTTAATATGATGCAACGAAGAATCGAATGCGTTAATGATACATATGGAACGTACAGTTATTAAAACATTATTCTCTTATAAGTTTATAAGAGTAGTTAATGGGCAGAATTCAGAAGCTGAGAGCATTAATGCTGGCGTCCCTCAGGCTTCTTTCATCTCTTCCTTGATTTACGATCTCCCAACTGACATTCTTATTTCATTTACGCTATTTAATAGACATTTGTCCAGACGACACTACCATCTATGGCACTACTTCAAAAGCCGGAAATTATCAAGATCTCTCTGATTCCGTCTTCTCTGATCTTGAGCCCGTGGTGCAATGGAGAAAAAGGTGGCTGGTCAATTTTAATGCATCTAAAACCAAGCTTCTCTCTTTCTATCATCAACGCTCTGACACACATCTGAGCCACATCTGACCCACCATCTTGCCCAAATTGAAATGAACGGCCTTCATCTTGAGGACGCTCAGTGTTTAGACAAAATTCTTTGCCTGACATTGAAGCCTGATCTGAAATGGAGCACATACATCAAATTCCTTGTAAGGTCGCTGGGAAAATAGTTGTATACGTCTATCATTCCAGTAGATATCTCACTGCAAATGCAATTCTCTACCTGTATAAGAGCCAAGTATGTTCTCGGAAAGAGTACTGTTTTCACGTCTGCTCTGTCTTGACAGAGCTCAAAACTGACTTCATAATCTAGTAATATCCTTTTCTCTTCTCTGCAACCTATTTCCCATAGAAGACACGTTGCTAGCGTGTTTCTGCTCTATCGTTATTCTCAAAGCAAGTGTTCGACTGAGCTCTAATCTACGGCCATCTTTCCCAATCTTCCAAAAAAACACTCGGCTAGCCAAAACCAATTTAAAATATTTTCCTCACACCCTGGTGTTGCATGAATCTAAACATGGATTCTATGAACACATTTTTTTCCTAAAAGTGGACGCTTGTAATACTCTGTTCCAGTAGTCTACTTTCCAGCTGACTACCATTTTGTCGTCTTCAAGTCCAACGTAAACAAGTTCTTATTGAACAGTTCTCTTAAATAATTTAAGTATACCAAATTCCATTTGCTAACGATGATTACGCTACTGTCCCCAATGACTAGCATATACATATATGGTCGAGTGAACCCCGGGACATGATATTTAGTGGTCCCTTTACAAAAAAAAATAACAAAAACAAACAAACAAAACATCAGTTTAGATGAAAGAAAACCATTAGAAAAATTGTAAAATAAAAAAAAAACTGTGAAGAATAGAAATTTGGTCATGTTTTAGAATAACTGCTTAAATGAAAGCATGCTGCCTAAATATACAATATATATATGTATACATACGCGTACGCATATTTGTGTCTTAAGTTAAACTAGCTAGCCACCCGGCGTTGCCCGGTCGTACAATACGCTTAAACATGATATTTTAATTCATGCGGATTGCGTATGTATTATTATAGAATCAATTCTCTATTGATTAGTAGATATTGCGAATAATAATTTGCTCGGTGGACTAATTCGCAAAAAAACAAAAAAATTTTTTTAATAATAATGATAATATCGTTCATCAAATTTCGTCTGTGTTTGTTTACAATATCATGTCAGTTGCTATTTGAGCTTGACGATCTTAGCCATAGGCTTTTCTTCTGTTTTATATTAAATAAAAAGAATTTTTACAGAGGAATATTTTACGGTACACCAGCAGGTACAACGTAAAATATTCCCCTGTATTTTTTTATCTATAAGAGAAAACCTATATTAAAGATAGGATTTTTTTCGATTCTCGATACTTATTGGATGACTTACTGTACAAAATATATCTAAGAACACTGCCAGACATATAAAGAAGTTTTGTGTGAAAATTGCAAACGATAGACTCAACCGCCGTTTCGGAACCTATGAGGAACTCTCTCTTTCTCTCTCACACACACGCACTCACACACACACACACACACACACACACACACACATATATATATATATATATATATATATATATATATATATATATAAAGTGATTTTTATATAATAATAGAGATAGAGAAAGTACTTGATAACCTCCTCGATATTCATAAACGTCAGATCTGTTCTATTATGAAGTACCGCTTTCATATCTTGCGGGGTTTCACTAGACAAAGTACAAAATCAACATCGCAATCTAGTGGGAGGCGATTAGTTCTCGTCCTTACATTTTATTTTATACAAACGAGATTTCTGTGTTGCATTCTTATGTTCAAGGTGTGTACTCGATCGAGGTTTAATCCTTGGTCACTCCTGTAAAACATTCACAGCACGAACTCAGCTGGATACAACTACAACAATGACTTTTTCTTTTCTCTCTCTCTCTCTCTCTCTCTCTCTCTCTCTCTCTCTCTCTTAATCTTTGCTTTACCCTTTTCATCTCTTTTCCACTCCGTCTCTCTCTTTCTCACTTTATCTCTCTCTATGCCAAAAAGCAAACAGAACTCAACTAAAGTTTTATTTTTTCTACCATCTCATCTGTGAGACAAGATAGTACAAGACTAGCATTGTTGTCTTCAAGTCTAATGTAAATATATAGTTTTCAATCTAGCGTCTTGTAATAACAAGTTCTCTCTGACCTACTCAACCTACTATTTACAATCCTCTCGTAACGAAAACCATGGCCCAAACAATAATCTTTTTATCCTTTATTCGCAAGTCCTCTGATCCTTGATAAACAGTTACTCATCAGGAAAAAGTGTTATATTTTTTACATACAGTGTAACCCGAATATAAGAAAAACGGATGTAAGAGAGATTTTCTCTAGTTCCAAATTAGAACCTGTCTTAATGTGCAGTGTAATCTCGATATAAGAACTCCAGATATAAGTGTAACCTGAATATAAGAAAACCTTAGGGACCGGGTTAGTCTCTTATATTCGGGTGATGCTGTATATTCAATCATTACTTTGCCACGCGTGTATATCGAAACTTCTTCGGGTCAAAGATTTTATTTTACAGTTGTATTTAATGGAATAAGGCAAAATTACTTTCTGAAACCGAACACGTGATTAGCTCATAAAACCAATTCAACGTTAGATATACACGCAGGCATTGCTACAGACACAACTGCAAGAGAAAGAAAATCCCACTACCTTTGTAGTATTACGAAACATCTTTAACATCTATATGATGCAGTATATTACATCAGCGAATGTAATGTATTGATTTCCTATTCACTTTCTCTCCTCATCGCTTGATGTAACATTACAGTGACCCGAAAATAAAATTCACATTTCTTCTGCAATCTAACAATAATTTTATTGTATTCTGCGTTATTCGGACACTACATGTACTCTTCCCGGCAGTATAAATAGAGATATTTGGTAAGACGAATCACGAAAAATTTCCCCCTTCTCTTTCTCTCTCTCTCTCTCTCTCTCTCTCTCTCTCTCATTCTCTCTCTCACACACACAAACACACACACGCACGCGCGCGCACACACACACATATATATACATATATATATATATATATATATATATATATATATATATATATATATATATATATATATTGTATCAATGGGCACTACAATAGTTCGATGCTTCATTGATAACTGGTTTCGCCGAAACAATAGAATTTTAGTCAGCAGAGTCACAGATACCAACATTGACACATTCTGCTGTCAATACTGAGATGTTGTAACACACAAAACACAATATATGCTGTTAGACAAGGTACGAGACCTTTTGGTTTAACAATAGAAACTTATTATAAAATGAAATGTCACTATGTATATACACATAGTTTAAATGCACACACACATATACACACACACATACGCACATATACAGTGCATCCACAAAGTCTTTGCGGAAGCATCCTGTAGATTATGTAACCAGACTTTGTGGGCACCCTGTATATATATATATATATATATATATATATATATATATATATATATATATTTGGGTGTATTTTAACGATCGTTATGTAGCCAGACTTTGTAGGCACCCTGTATATATATATATATATATATATATATATATATATATATATATATATATATATATATATATATATATATATATATTTGGGTGTATTTTAACGATCGTTTTTAATCGACTTATTTATTTTATTGAATTGTACATATAACTTGCCCCATTATATATATATATATATATATATATATGTATATATATATATATATATATGTATATATATATATATATATATGTTTCTTTTCCTCGCCCCGTTTTCCATTTTTTAGTTGATTGAATTTACGCGATGGTTCACTTCTTTATAATTATTCTAAAATTTTGCCAATCGAATAAAGATATATATATATATATATATATATATATATATATATATATATATATATATATATATATATATAGGGTGCCCACGAAGTCTGGCTACATAATCTACAGGATGCTTCCACAAAGTCTGGCTACATAATGTAGCCAGACTTTGTGGACACCCTGTATATATATAATGAAAAAACATTTAGAAAAGTATAATCTGATCATTACATCAAATCGTATTCATGGTAGCACGATATGTATTTTCTGTGATCATATGTGGTTGCCTTGATGTTAACCAGTTTAAATATACACGGTGAGCCATAAATCGCGCTCCAAAGTAGTTAAAATAATTCTGATAGTAATAAACGTTATTTATTAAAACAAAACTTAACCAATAAACTGAAAAACACGAAAGAAGATGTATCTTATACCCAAAGAAAAGAAAATATATTTTGCCCCGCAGATTTTACAGTTTCACATCACTTAATTCTTTGATGCGTGACTTATGGCCCATATAGTAATGATCATATTTATTGGCATGGTCCAATAAAAATCATATTTTGTTAATAAAATCTCATAAAAATGGTCAGAATCGAAGGTTATTTTGTAGTATCATATGTTTCGATGCAACATTTGGTTTTCAAAAAAAAAAAAACACTAAAGAACTTACAAATGAAATTTATAAATTACTGTGTTCAAATATATTGGCATAGCTTATTATTTCCAACTATTACCAGTATAATTACATCGAATTTTATGTTTAACATGGTTTGGTTACAGTTTTGTAGCCGTAATATGCTTATTTTATGTTAATTTAAAAGAAAATTCTTTTTCAGATAATTTTTAGACGGCGTTTGCTTTGAAGTAATTTAAATCAAAGAATTTTCTTTATGGTTTAGACTAAGGAACACAGCGAATACTTCAGGAAGCGTGTGATAGCGTGTCATTCCAAAGGGGAGGGCTATGATAAGATTTCTAAGAAGCTAAACCTTCCCAAATCCACCGTTCGAGCTAGTAAAGAAGTTCAAATCACAAGGTAACGTTATGAATTTGGAAGGTCGAGGGAGAAAAAGTCTACTGTCTGCGAGAGCAGAGCGAAAATAGTTCGTCGTGACAAGGATCACTGCTGGGGAGATTGTAGAGGAACAGAGAGGCTCTGGAGTGAACGTGTCTCGACACACAGTTGGTAGAGTTCTGAAGAGAACTGGTTTGAAAACATGTCGCCTGAGGGAGACTCCGTCATTGAAACCTGTGCATCTGAAAGAAATGCTAGAGTTCGCAAAGCGCCATATTGATAAAGATGCTGCCTTCTAGAAACATCTTATATGGTTCGACGAAACAAAATTTGAGTTAATCGGTCATAATAGTGTTTCTTCTGTTTTACAGGAAATCTGGCGAAGCCTTCTTGACTAAGAACACTATACCAACTGCGAAGCACGGTGGAGGCAGTTTGAACCAGGACGACTTGTTATGGTCACAGGCATCATGAAAAAGGAGGATTATGTTAAAATCCTGAATGAAAACTTGAAGGACTCTGCTAGAGAGTTGTCACTTAGTCGAGGTTGGTGCTTCATTCAAGATTATGGCCCAAAGTATTCAGCTAATCTGACTAAGAAATGGCTTGAGGACAACAATATTAATGTTTTGGAGTGGCTATCCCAGAGCCCTGACCTCAATCCCATTGAAAATTTGTGGATGATTTTAAAACTGAGGGTAATGGAGAGGAAGCCTAAGAATCTCGCTCAGTTAGAGGATTATTGTCAGGAGGAATGGGCTAAATTTACTGCTGAAGAATGCTACACGTTAGTGGAAAACTATAATAAACGACTACAGCAAGTAATTAAGGCTAAAGGCCATACAATCGATCATTAGAATTACGGTGCCAATACATTTGAACGAGGCAATTTTGAAATATCGTTTGTAATTTCTTTATTATTCATTTTTTTTTAAATTCGATTGTTGAGTTGGAAAGGCAGTTCAAAATATATATTATACTTTGTGATTTACTTTTATTTAACCCTTTTCTGAAGTATTTTAAAGACAAAATGAGGTTTTTATTGAACCGTGTCAATAAATATGATCCTGACTGTAAATATATATATATATATTTAGATGTACTACGTTTATAAGAAGCACTTTATATATATATATATATATATATATATATATATATATATATATATATATATATATAGGGGGGTATACTAGCAATATAATCTGCAATATCAGATACAGATAGAGTGCCCATGGAAAACCTAGTAGCTACACAACCTAATCGCATATTATGTCTACTATTAATAATATATTTTCTTTTTAATGTAGTCTAGCATTAGCAGTGTCAGAAATTTCGTGAAAATAGTGAATAATTCCACCCCATCTTTCCAAGCTTATAACTCCTCGAAAAATGTAATTCAAGCCCTAATTTTTTTTTCAATTAAAGGAGTAAGGATCAAGGTTTTATTTAAAAAAAAAACAAAACAAAACAATGTGTTTTTTTTTTTAAAAAGGTTTTAAACTTCGGACTTTACAGGTAAATTTCTAAAAAAGCGATTTTTTTTTGTTTTAAATTTGAATATATTATTTATTGACCTTTTCTCTTCAATTTGTGATATATAAAACTATTAACCATAAATTAATTATTTACTTTTTAATAGACATTTCAAAATGAGAGGCGTAAATTATTCGACCCCCTATCTTTCTAAGCTTATAACTCCTCGAAAAATGTAATTCAAGCCCTAATTTTTTTTTCAATTAAAGGAGCAAGGACCAAGGTTTCATTAAAAAAAAAGACAAAAAGAAACAATGTGTTCTTATAAAATAAGGTTTTAAACTTCGGACTTTACAGGTAAATTTCTAAAAAAGCGATTTTTTTTTTGTTTTAAATTTGAATATATTATTTATTGACCGTTTCTCTACAATTTGTGATATATAAAACTATTAACCATAAATTATTTACTTTTTAAGAGAAAGTTGAAAATGGGTGACACTTGGGGGGGCGTGAATTTAAAAAAAAACGTTTGTCTAAAATATTATATTCGGTTTATTGGAAAGAACATAAAATTTCACATTGACCCTGAAAATATCGTAAAAATAGAATCAATAGAAAAATTTTGATAGATTTTTAAAATTTAAAAATTTAAAAATATTGAGTTTAAAAATTGAAAAATATTGAGTTCGGAAAATTCATTACTGTTTAAAAAAAAAATATTTTTATTACTTTTAAAACAACTGTAATAGTTTATTTTGGAAGTATAATCCATAAAGAAAATAAATAACCCACTTTTAACAGAGAAATTACGAGATTTTTATATTGTATTCGCAGTTTCGTGTTAGGGGTGTCAAAAATTCCTACAAAAATTCTGATACTGCTAGTCTAGCATATATTTAGTTCGCATGACCCAACGGGAAAATGAATGAACGAAAAAGATAACAATTAATCGTGATTAAGGATCTCTCTGCCCCCTCGTTTTTCTTCTATCTGATTGACGAGTGATCTCGAATGGAGATCAAAATGAATAAACTTCGTTATTTAACATTTTTGTCTTGACTTTTTTCGACCAATGCAGTAACTTATTTTCAATGAGCCGTCCTTCATTCGGGAGGGCTCCCTACAAAACAGACATATGATTTTTAACTTTCATATATGTATAGCACAAGATCGAAAGGCAAATATTGATCTAATGTTTACCGGAATGCATGTCATATGCAATGTCTGTCTTACGTCAACACTTACCCGTAAAATGGAATAGACTCGGCACATGACTTTGTGAATGTATTCTTCGATAACTATTTCGTGGATCGACTCCTTAAATACTTATTGTCTCTTAATGCTAGTTCGCTTAGAATTCGCCTGCCATACGAAATACTTTGATGTACTTTGATATGTAGAGATTTTGAAATGAAATTCGTTTATTCAATTAGTTATTGGACTTATCAGTACGTTTCGATATACGTGGATGTTATCTACTTTTCCATTAATAACAAGACTTCTTAGCATATGTAAATGTGAGTTCTGCACCATGCAAAAAAAGAGATGACTAACTCCATCATTTGCGCCCCCCTATTTAGTCCCAAAAGTCAAATCCTGGTGAAAATGAACAAACGGTGCAGTTTTAGACCTTAGCATATGTAAATGTGACTTCTGCACCATGCATAAAAAGAAATGACTAAGTCCATCATTTGCGCCCCCTATTAAGCCCCCCAACCACAAGGCCTTAACATATCTAAATTTGAGTTCAGCACCATGCAAAACTGCTAAATTTTGGACAAATATGGTAAAATAATTCTGTAAATGGAGTATTTTTTATTAGCCCTAAAAGAGCCCCTGGGGCACATCCAAGAATTATCGCGAAGTATAGACAAACAAAATTATATAGAAATCAGTTAGTTACAACTTTTAAGAAAAGTTACTGCAAATCAAAGGCTTCAATTTTTTCAATAAGCACAAAAGTGTCCACTTTAGCCATTTTAGCCCGAAGGGTACCCCTAGGAGGGCAACCGGAGTTTTCCCCGGAAAATTAGTTCTGTTACTTTAATACTCATATCATGTTTAATGTTTGTGCAAAATTTCAAAAAAGTCCAAAACGTATTGAGAAAAGTGCGGACAGACTAACAGACGAAGGGTGAATTTACAGGTCTAACCTCCTTTTGTCGGGGAGCAAAAAAAATGATGGTTCTACAATTTAATGTTTCTGTTCGTAGGCGTATCTGGTTTGCAGCTAATCACCTGCTAATATCTATCCGCTAATATTTTTCACACTTTATCATTGCAGTTCTAGCATATATTATATAATATTTCGGGCCGAGAAGCTTACAAAGGTATGATTATGAACACTCATGTATGACACAAATCTGAAACGGAAAAATTGATGTAATTTTGAAGTGTACACAGATGCCTTTGATATCCTAAACAATGTCCATTTTACGTCAATATTTACTCGTGAAAATAAGGCTGAATTGTTCACATCACTTTGTGAATTTGTTCTTGGGAAAATGTCAGCAATGTTTTCTTGCATAGGTTGATTAAAACCTACTTTCGCTTGTTATTAGTCTCGTATGACTTTTAATGCTGCCGGAAACACTTTGATATCTAAGGCATAAATGTTATGCTCTGAAATCAAACTTGACGTGTGCATTCGATTTGTTACTTCACATTTCAGTAAGTGTGAATATATCTTTGATATCATCCACTCTCTTAATAAGGACAAGATATCTCGGTATCGTAAACCTAACTTGCTGGTTACGCTATGTTCCGCCCATTCGTATTATTTGGAATCGCTGTATTTTTCTTCTTTTTTTTTTACACAGGCATCACCATATTATCAAGGCCAAGAGGACACTCGAGGATAAGGGTTAAAGAGTGTACAGTACAGATTGGACAATATAGTAATCAATTCGGTAAATTTGTTAACTTATATGGAACGGCTCATCAAGAACTTGTTTACGTTAGACTTGAAGACAACCATATTGTAGTCAGCCGGAAAGCAAGAAAACGGAAGACAATTCCACAGGCGTGCAGTTCTAAGAAAGAATCTTTGTTCATGGAATCTACGTTTAGGTTTAGGCACAGATAAAGAGTGGGGGAATTATTGATAGTGTTTTCAGCTAGACGAGTGTTTCTTGTGAAAGTTTGGCAAGGGG
>NC_136506.1:37232001-37247001 GCF_053919585.1 Euprymna scolopes | reverse complement strand
TACGAAGTCTATTTTGAACTCTATCAAGGCAGGACAAATCCTTTCTTGCAGCTCCTGCCCAGATGTGGCAACAGTACTCCATCCTTGGACGTACTTGGCTCTTATATAGATAGAGAATTGCATTAGCAGTGAGATATCTACTGGGTCGATAGAAGGATCCCACCATTTTTCCAGCGGCTTTGGCAACGGATTTAATGTATGTGTTCTATTTAAGATCAGGAGTAAAGGTCAAGCCCAGAAGCTTGTCAAAACATGAGGCCTCCTCAAGATGGGAGCCATACATTTCAATTGATGCCAAATGGGGATCAGAGCGTTGATGATGTAAAGATAAAAAGCTTGGTTTTAGATGCATTAAAAGTAACAAACCACCTCTTTCTCAATTGTACCACTTACTCAAGATCAGAGTAGAGAGAATCAGAGAGAACTTGGTCGTTTACGGTCTTAGATGTACCAGCATAGATAGTAGTGTCATCAGCATAGATGTCTACGAATGATGTAAGGATGTGATTTGGAAGATCATTAATATAGATCAGGAAGAGAGTTGGGCCCAGGATGGACCCCTGAGGGACTCCAGCATTAATACTAAGAGCTTCTGCCCATCAACCACTACTCTTATGAATCTATCAGAGAGAAATGATTTAATAATTGAGAAGACATTTCCAGTTATACCGTAGCTGGAGATCTTGTGAAGTAAACATTTATGTCATACTCTATCAAAGCCCTTTGATATGTTAAGAGCAATTGACCTAGAAAGGTAGCCTTCGTCAAGAGATTCACTAATCCTATAAGATATAACTGTAAGTCCATCTGTTGTAGATCTAGCAGAACGGAAACCATATTGCGTGTCACTAAGAAGGTTATTTTTGCTGAGATGGTTGATTACTTCTCTATTTGTCACAGATTCCAGCAACTTACTCATGACGCACAGGAGACTTATTGGCCTGTACTGTGAAGGAGATGAGCGATCACCTGAATTCTTAAATACGGGGCATACTGATGAGATTTTCCAAGGTGACGGGAAGCAATTCTCCTTAAGACAACGTTGAAACAGTTTTGTAAGAATGGACGCAAGCTCTGGTTGAAGTCTTTTGAGTACTATAATTGGAATATCGTCAGGGCCGGTTGCTTTTTTGTGTATACAAGGTTTTTGATTAGCTTGGCAACATCACGTAAAGATATTTGTATATCACATATGTTTTTTGATACAGGAGGAAATATTGGAGGTTTGCAGCCTTAGTCGCAAAGGTTAGAATTAGCTGCAAAGTTCTTGGAAAAGAGTTTGGCTTTGTCTTATGCTTACGAGATTACCTCAGGTCCATTTATGAGAGTTGGGATAGAGCACACGCTTCTGTTCAGGATTCTGTTTGCTATTTGCCAAAGCTGGTGTGAACCAATCCGTTGCTCAGCTACTTTGCACTTGCCGGGCTTAGCATACAACTCTCTTGCGTTCTTATTACCTTTTTACAGTAGTTGCTGGCAGTTCTGAAAGCGGCTTTAGTCTCAGTACATATATTACGTTGGAAGCAATGGAAAAAGTTGTTGCTTTACTGGAATCAAGGTTCTTTATATTATTACTCTTTTTTCATGTCTTCATTGTCAGAACTGTTTATGCAGCTCATTAATCACGTCAAATCATGATCTAGTTAGTTGATTATATCGCTTATTTTCTCACTAAGTTTAATGATGATGACAATAAATCAAGAGGAACAGATAGGGCGATAAAAAAGGTATAAGTGAAGAGGTACGAGTATAAGAACTAGGAATAATTACTACAGCTTTTATAAAAGGAATGATTACGAAACAGGATGAAATAAATAAAATAATCTAATAAATAGAAAGGCAAAATATAAAATAAACGTAAAAAAACTGAAGAAGTAAAAGAAGGCTTTTTTTTCTTTAATTCATTTTAAATTATGACAGCTATTGATTGACTTGACCCAGAATTCGTTTATTAATTTCATCCACGTGTTCATTTTATGTGTTGTTCCGCAGTTTGCTTGCTTATATATATATATATATATATATATATATATATATATATATATATATATATATATATATATATATATATATATATTATATATATTATATATATATATATATATTATATATATTATATAAATTTGTTCGTAGAGCCGGAGTAAAAAAAAAAACTGCAAATAATATCAAATGATGACACATTAATAAATTATGCATCTGAAACAGATAAATTTATTTCAAATTACTGCAAACCTGCTCCATTTACAATAAAACCTGCCATGCACATTTAAAAGTCGAACACATGCCTGATGAAGGGAAGACATCCTGAAATATAGCATGACAGACACACCACTTGACCGTCTGACGAAAGTAAAAACATTCAGCATGTAAAATATTGTATAAAACTCAAAAAAACAAACGTGTATAAATATATACATAAGTTTAATGATTGAAGTTGAATTCTGTAAATCGGGATATGTGCACATATGTTTGGGTTGAGAATTTATTGTTTGAAGCAAGGAATATATATAGAAAAATGTTTATTTCCTTAATCCGCAACCCCAAGGATTCTGAATTTCTCCTACCAACGGATCTTTATATCGCCGAAGAGGATGATCATTTCGTATGCCCTTCGAAATAATGGTATGGGACAACCAAACATTCTTGATATATAGGATTACTGATTTTTCCCCTGGATCACTACTCCTCCGACCTGGCAGTAATATCCCAGAAAATATTGGACTAATTCTGATAATAGACTGCTCAGGTTGTATGAAATCCTTTTTTCTATGACTCTTATTAAGCATTACAATAACACTTTCAATATATGTGCTGAAAAGTAAAATACTTGTTTATTTCCATGGCAAGTTCTCGTCTGAGCTCCAATCTCTCGTCCCCACTCGCCAATCTTTCACGAGAAACACCCGTTTGGCTGAAACTACTGTCAATTTCCCTGCTCTTTATCTGTGCCTAAATCCAAACATAAATTCCATGAGCAGAGCTTCTTTTTCAGAAGTGCACGCCTGTGGAACTCTTTTCCGTTCGCCTGTTTCCCACCTGCCTACAACTTGGATGTCTTCAAGTCCAACATAAACAAATTCCTGACAAACGGCCCCCTTAAGTAATACACTCTATCAAATCTCCAATACTAATGATTACTACAATACTATCTCATTGATTACTGTACACGCAATAACCCTTATCCCTGAGTGGCCTCCGGGCCTTGATAAGTGGTGACCTCCTTACTGATTCCGATTCCGATTCTTTATAAATTTCTAAATGTTTATTTTTCCCGATTACCGTAAAAAAAAAACGTGCGTATATTTTTTCAAACATAAAAAACACACGTGTGAGGGGGGTGATCTATGGATTCTCATCTTACTGTATGTTTTAATCAATAAATATGTATTATTTTATTACTACTATCAACGGTAGAAAATGTTTCTTAAACCAAAATCAAATCAACAAAGATAATTTAAGGGGTCCGTTTTGGCATCAGTAAATAAGCTCAAATTTGTTTCGATTCCGATTCCGATACACCAGAAATCTCCGATTATTCCGATTCCCGATTCTGATACCTATTAATCATCAGAACGATAAGGAAAAGCTAATGGAAAAACAATAAAAAAAACTTTGTAGCTCATGGCATTTCTAAGCTGCGACATGCCTGAACAATGATTCCGATAGCTTTTAAATTGTTCCTTTTCACTTTGTCGTAAGCTTTTCCGGCGATAAGTATCGAGTACAGGCTTAATTTTCCGATTTAAAAAGAAAATTAAGGTAGTATTTTTAATTACTTAAATGGTTTTCTAATACATGGAACACAGAATTTTTGCCCCTAGCCGTTAAATATTTCCTTTTCTGTTGATAAAGTGAATACAATTTTTTCTGAGGTATTTTGATAATGTGAAAATTAAGCGTGTTATCTATTATAAGCGCCGTAGAAATTTAGGAAAAATTGAAAAGGAAAAATCTAAATGCTAGCAAAAACATAACAAACGGACGTGGCCCAAAATTAGGATCACTGTTCACTGTAGCAGAACGTTATGATTTCAAATTGAAGAATGTAAGCGCTGAATAATCGCCTGAAAAATTTTACGAATAAGTGAAAAATAAAATAAAAATAAATGGAAGGTGCAACATTGTTCGGGTTCACCAATTTTTTTTTTTTTTTCGTAATTTGAAATTGATGCCTGAAATCAATAATAATCGCCAGAAAATTAAGTACGAAAAACTGAAATCTAAAAGCTAGTGTCAGCATTGTTCAGGTCTGCCAAACCATGTTCGGGTGTACTTTTTAAGTACATCCTAACATTATTTGGCAGACCTGAACAATGCTGACCCCACATTTCCAAAGTTAATATTTTCGTCTTTTTTCAACTGTTTTATGCGGATTGTTATCGATTTGACCCCTGGCTACCAGGAACGGCTGTACATTTAAAGATTTAGAAAGGTTGTTTCCGGTTCACATACAACGTTATATTAAATACGAAAAAAAGCGATATATTCAAAGATTCGGAAGGATAATTTTTTGTGTAAATGTTCTTATATAATATGGGAACTTAATGTTCAAGCAATAATAATCTGCAGAATTAGTTTTAAAAAATACCAAAATCACTCACTGCATAAACTATGTATAGGCAGTTCCGATTGTTAGAGTGCACCTATGTTTGTATTACGGAATGTGTTGTATCAAAAAAAAATGAAAAGAAAAAGAACGGATAGTGCCTGTAGTGTTTTCAATGGAATAAAAACACAAGCGAAAGATTTTAATACAGGAAAGCTGTTTTGTTGTGGTTTTCGACATCGATGACGAAGAAGAGTGCTGTATTGAATGGTGCGTTTTAAAGGTTCTATAAGAAAGTCTAATGTAAAAATTTGCGAAAGACAGTATGTAAGCTGGAGTCTAAAATAAATAAACGCAACGAAATACCAGTCTGTAATAAAAAGTGCGTTTAATGCAGAAAAACTCGATTGCAAAGCTGTGTATTTATTTCATTGTTTTTACGATGTGTCAACGACGACGACGTCGACGACGACGACGATGACGGCGACGACGCCGACGAAGGAAATTCTTATAGTGAATAGCATATTTTAAAATTTGTAAAAGAAAGCAATTAAACTAGTTTGTGGACGTTCGTTTAATGATTGTCTCTTTCTTGTATTTTTCGATCTTACATAACTGAAATGATCTCTGAATTAAATGAACTTCACGCCTGGTAAAATAATATGTCTCTTAGTGACGCCATATTAGTATATTATCAATCGTACGTTTATAAAATGAAGAACGGGATTGCATAATATTAAAATTCTCAGAGTTAAGACAATCAGAATGGAAGGGCTTTGTTGAGGGAGGCTTTATTATTAATGAAACGGAAATTGAAAACATTATGTGAGATCTATGTATGTATGAGACAGTTACTGTCAGTGTAATTACAGAATCTGTGAAACGTGTAGAATTCCTCACGGTGACTATTGGTAACAGCCATAGGACTTGATATTTAGAGAAAAAAATAGGAACTCCTTCCTCTAACGAGGTTGCGATTGTGATAGCGTTGCTCGTAGGATATAATGTAGTATTTTATTACAACATCTGAATGCGTCTGACATAGTAATCCAAAGATATATAAGATAGTGTATCGAATTTGTAAGTAGCATCTGTTGTTGAAAACCTACGATATTTTGTCCAGAGGGGAATTCCTACGGCTACTTTGTTAATATAGAGACTATGCGTAGCAATAAGATGTAATTAGGTGTTATTAGCATAGTGAAAATTGTATAAATAAACAAAGAAACAGAGTGGCAAATAAAAGATGAAAAACATAGATTAGACTATAAAATAGATAATTGTATCGCAAATATAATACGGCGACAAAATGGAAAGATGAAAACACCAAATATTATCATACAAACAACTGATTATATAACACGTCAAACTAAAGCCTTATATGAATGCAAATGATGTTTCTGAATTTTTGAGATGAGGATTGGTTAATTGTTTATTTGGATTCATCGGACTACTGTTCTCATCACACTCAAGATGAGTACAGTAGTCCGATGAATCCAAATAATACGAATGAATGCACATATACTGAGATTTCTATATCTGAGCATGAAACTAAGCAAAAGCCCCACGAGCATTAAATATATTTCTAGAACTTTCCATCTGTGGCGCACAGTATCTTGGGCTGCTTTTCAACTGACTATAACATAGACGTAGTTTAGTGTAATGTAATAAGTTCTTGTTGAGCCGTCTTCTTAGATAATTAAGTCATGTAAAAGTTCCCCCGTTACTGAACAGAGTGCCTCACCATCTACCTAAACTTTTTACCCCTGACTGTGAAGTGGCCTCCACGCCTTTATAAGATATAACCCCCCCCAAGAAAAAAAAGACAGTAATACGTTGATAACATTTTGGTCTGTTTTTGTAAAAAAGGCCAGTTGGCGCCCCGTGATAAAAACGCTACCAAAACCTAGCATGGCTTTATGTGATTGCAATACCAGGATTCAACAAAAAATATCAACGGCATTACAATGTTAGACAATGATGAATTCTTTTATCGACTTGCTTTATTATTAGCAGACGTTTTTAGCTGAGTTTTCGTGTAGCTAATTTGATTCGACTATCGAACTTTCCGGCGCCTTTATTGCTGCGATTATGCCTGCTTGCAACAAAAATATCGGTGCGCACATATGGACACACGTACGTTTTTCCGTTAAAAATGGAACACTTTTAACAAAACGTACTATTCTTCTTAACGTGATGTAAGATGTATTTGCATGTCTCATTTCATGTAGCTGTAATGGCGGCTGCATCTATTGGAGCGTTTGGTTTTCGACAGTTAATAGTAACTGGGGTCCAAGGGGTGAGTCATACGATCGGCAGAATATACTTGTATATTTAGTGAATATATATATATATATAGAGAGAGAGAGAAAGAGAGAGAGAGAGAGAGACACACACACACACATATATATACACGCACACCCGAACACACACACACATGTATATATATATATATATATATATATATATATATATATATATATATATATATATATATATATAGGTAGATAGCTAGATAGACACATGTCCTTTTGATTTTAAATGGAATCGCTCTATTGTCAAAGACAAGATTTAAGCAAATAAGCAAGAAAGGGCGATTGGGCGGTTCATAGAAGTTTTCTAATTATATATATATATATACATATATATATGCATATATATATATATGTATATATATATATATATGTATATATATGTGTATATATATGTATATATATATATATGTATATACATGTATATATATATATTTATATATATATATATGGGGGGGTATTAAAATATTAATGAATAAATAAATAAATATTTATCCATGTGAGTTAGGGGTGGAGAAACCTAGAAGGAAATATAAAAAGGTTTCTGTTGAACCTATAATGTAAATATTTTATCGCTTGGTAATAGAACAGAGTTTTAAAAAACTTGATAATATTTTTAACTATATATTATTTTAATTTTTTTTTATATGGATGTCACTGCGGGGGCATCACTTGGTATGTTTAAGTAGTGATGATCATTGGCGACTTGGGTTAGAGATTTGAATCATGCAATCGTAAAGCCACTTGTAGTAAGGAACTAACAAGAACGAAAGATGGGTATTGCAAGAAAGGAAATGCTGATAGATTTGTGTATATAAAAGACCAAATAAACTGATAGGAAGAAAACAGTAGTCGCCTCTAACTGTTTTGCTATTTAGCTGTTGCTGAGATGGATATGTGAAACTGAACTGATCAAATACTGTCCAAACGCCCAGGCTATTTTTGTTTACACAAACATCATTGCATTATTCGCTAACGGCAGTTTGTTATTTACTCCACAATATAATCAACCTAAAGTAGTGAGAAATATATTTATATATATATATATATATATATATATATATATATATAGAGAGAGAGAGAGAGAGAGAGAGCGAGAGAGAGAGAAAGAGAGAATAATAACCAAGTCACATGTTCAGCCACGTTTCGTCTATATTGTAAGACTTCTTCTATATGAAGTAAAGGCGAAACGTTGATGGACCTGTGATTTGGTGTGTTCCTTTTTATGTCTCTATCTCGTCAGAATTCTATTTCTATTATTCTCATATATATATATATATATATATATATATATATATATATATATATATATATATATATATATACAGTGATGATCATATTTATTGGCACGGTAAAATAAAAGTTAAATTTTGTCTAATAAATTCTAAAAAAGGGATTAAATTAAAGAAAATAACAAAGTATATTATGTATTTTTAACTGGCCTTTCCGATGCAGCAATCGGATTTTAGAAAAAATAAATAACAAAGGAACAACAAACATAATTGCAAAAAACCCTCGTTCAAAATTATTGGCACGATTTATTTAATAATCAATTGTATAGCCTTTGGCCTTGATTACCTTCCTCAGTCGCTTTTCATAGTTTACAACCAAGTTGTTGCACTCTTCAGTAGTAATTTTAGCCCACTCTTCCTGACAATAATCCTCCAATTGAATAAGATTCTTAGGCTTCCTTTGCATTACCCTCAATTTTAATGTTCTCCATAAATATTCAATTGGATTAAGGTCTGGGCTTTGTGATGGCCACTCCAACACATTAATATGATTGTCCTCAAGCCATTTCTTAGTCAGTTTAGCCGAATGCTTTGGGTCATTATCTTGCATGAACCACCAACGACGACCAAGTGAGCGCTCTTTAGCAGAGTCTTTCAGGTTTTCATCCAATATTTTAACATAATCTTCCTTTTTTATGCTACCTGTGACCTTAACAAGTCGCCCTGGTCCAGAGGCAGCAAAGGATCCCCAAAACATCAAACTGCCTCCACCGTGCTTCACTGTGGGTATGGTGTTCTTAGGCAGGAAAGCTTCGCCAGATTTTCTGTAAATATAAGACACTTTATTATGGCCAAATAACTCTATTTTCGTTTCGTCAGTCCATAGAACACGTTTCCAGAATGCAACATCTTTATCAATATGACGTTTTGCAAAGGCTAGCCTTGCTTTCAGGTGCATAGGCTTCAATAAGGGAGTCTTTCTCGGACGACATGCTTTTAAAGCAGCTCTCTTCAAAACTCTACCAACTGTATGTCGAGATACATTCACTCCAGAGGTGCTCTGTTCATCAACAATCTCCCCAACAGAGATCCTTGGGTTTTGTTTTACTTGTCGAACAATTTTCCGTTCATCTCTTGGGGAAAGAATCCTTTTTCTCCCTCTACCCTCTAAACTCATAACGTGGCCTTGCGATTTGAACTTGTTTATTATGGCTCTAACAGTGGATTTGGGAAGGTTTAGCTTCTTTGAAATCTTATCATAGCCCTCCCCATTGGTATGGCATGCTACAACAAGCTTCCTGACGTCTTCGCTGTGTTCCTTAGTTTTAACCATGGCGATTGAAAATTATAATTTAGTCACTTATAATAGTTTAAATAAATCGCTATCTAAAAATTATCTGAAACAAATTATTCACTGAATTAGCGTTAAACAAGCATAATATAGCTATAAAAAAGTTCAGAAAGCACGTAAACCGGAAATTGATTGATATTATACTGATACTAAAAGAAAAACAAAGCCGTGCCAATAATTTTGAACAAGGGTTTTTTGCAATTATGTTTGTTGTTCCTTTGTTATTTATTTTTTCTAAAATCCGATTGCTGCATCGGAAAAGCCAGTTAAAAATACATAATATACTTTGTTATTTTCTTTAATTTAATCCCTTTTTTAGAATTTATTAGACAAAATTTAACTTTTATTTTACCGTGCCAATAAATATGATCATCACTGTATATATATAACATATATATATATATATATATATACATATATATATATATATATATATATATATATATATAAGGGGTCCGTTATATTTGGATTCATCCGACTACTGTTCTCATCTTGAGTGTGATTTTCACAACGTTTCGGTTGATAAAGCCTCCGACCTTCTTCACGTGTATCTTGTCAAACTCTGGAATGTTTGTCGAACTCGGGAATTTGGACGGAATTTCGAGCAGAACCCTTTATTAGTTAGAAAATACCATTCGATGCGAAATAAGGCCATCATGATTCGCATTTTCTGCTTGTTGCGTTTAGCGGACCCACGTGACTTATTCATCGTCATTCCTTCTGATCCAGAGCAAGTTGGCTGATGGACACCGTACTGTTGAGAGACGTGCAATCAAAAACATTTTCGCTCTCCCTTCTCTTTGGCTTCTCTCGTCCTCTTTTGCCTTCTAACATACCCTCAAAACATAACTTTAAAAAGCCAGTGATTGATTGTCTGACATTGCCAAAAAGGGTTTTACTTTTGATTTTATCAAATTGAGGAAGTAGGTTAGTAATTTGACATAGTGTAGATATTTTTTTCGATTAGGCGATGTGCTGTAATAAAACTCATTACGTGATTTTGAAACACCTCAATGTGATTGACTAGTTGTTTAGTCCATGTGACACAGTCAAGACCATATAAAACTTATTTTTTTGATTTTAGAATGATATTGTGTTTTTAGAAAGTCTCCCAGCCTAGCTCGAATCTTTGTTTCAATCACGTCTCTTAATCACTGGAGAAAATCAGTTTATGCCCCAAATAAATGAATTGGGTGACCTGTTTGCTTACTGTGAATAGTCATGTTTAGGTAAAACTGTGAATTTGCTGTAGGTATACATTCTGGGTTTTTTTATGTTTATTTCTAATCCTATTTCCTTTGCATTCTTTGCAAATTCATTGACAAAAACCGTAAAGCGAATTCATAAGCGTAGGGGAGGTTGAAGAGGATTTCTCCACCTATGGATAAACTGGTTGGCAAGTCTTTTCTGTCTTAAGTATAACTGCAGCTAGTGCCACACAGAACAGGATTGCTGAAAGCATATCTCTTTGCTGGACGCCCTTTTTGATGTTTACGAAGAAGATAGGTAAGTTTTTATAAACGCTTATGATTCGTCGTAAGTGATTTTAGAAGATAAATGTACATTTGTTTGATGGATTTCATCTAAAATTAACTAAAGTTTGTCTTATCTTATGCTATCGAAAGCTTTTGTAAAATCGATAAGAATGGTGTATAATGCTATATTGCACACGATTGACTTTTTTCAATCAATTAGCTAAGGGCATAAATCTGTTTTACTGTGTCCCTTCCACGGAGCAAGGAATAAAGGTCTCTGTTGCCAATGATAGTCATAAAGAGATTATAAACATGTCTCAACAAACTTATAGATGTATAGTTTTTTTTATATTCTGATCTGTAATCCTTTTGGCACAAAACAACTATTAATGTTTTCTTGAAATTTAAAGAAATTTTACTGGTTTCCAAAATAGGTTTGAACAGCTTATGAAGCACTAGTGTAATGTTGTGACGCTTTTAGGCGTGATCATAGCGTAGTATCTGTGTAAACTGTGGCAAGCAGAGCCAAGAGTCAAAACATTATTATTATTATTATTATTATTATTATTATTATTATTATTAATTGATTAGAGTGACGGTGGGTCGTTGGATCAATTATTATGATTAGAAAAATAAACAATTAATGATTGGCATATAATATAATAATATCGCAAAAGGAATGTAAAAATAGATGTAAACATGATTTTTGTTTTGCATAAACAAATAACTAGATTGAGGTTACATCAGCTGTTGGTCTGAGACACGTAATGAGACACGTAATGAGACACGGGATGAGACACGGGATGAGATATAGATTTGGAGAGATTCTAGTCAGTCGTTAGCTGGACATTAGAGAGAAAAAGGAGAGTTGGTCTCTCCATGACGCTGGGAGCGGCGTCATCTCAGGCAACCAAGATGTAACAACGTGTAATCTCTGAAGATTCCTGTCGGATTATGAAAATAAATGTTCGTAAATAATGTTGGTATGTGTTGTGTTATTTACATCTGTTAAAAAGAACTGTTTGTCTACAATTGTTTCAATGCGTCCACGTCAATCGTTTCCTGTTAGAACTGTTGCATAAATGTTAAAATATACTAGACGATCAACTAAATGGTACGACGTATATACATACACGCATTTCACATACATGAATATACAGAAAAGGATAAGCCCCACTATTCAACATGTACGTCGTTATAGAATATAATCCCATACACATTACACAACAGACCCCTTTTAAGAGCTTCTCAATGTAACACTAGGACCATGGCATCACCTCTAGCTTTTAAAAACTCGAAGTAAATGTTGTTGCTTCCAGGGCTTTTGTTGGTGGATATTCTGTTCACGGCTGTTACGATTTCTCTTTTTGTTATGTATGGAATATGTAATTTTCCCAAAATTGGGAGTGAATCACAAGTATTAAGGTCGTCATATAAATCTCCGTAAAATGAAGCCCATCTCTCTAAACTTCTTCCCCGGAAGTTAAGATTTTTTCCCCGTTATTATCTTTGATTCTCCAGCTAATATTACATTTGTGGGTTTTTAGTTTTTTTCATAGAGAAGAAACATTGTTTATCCGGGGGAGATTTGAAATTGCATCAATATCATCATTTAGGTGGTTGTTTTTTTTGTTTTTTTGTTTGTTTTTTGTTTTCATTTTGACTAGTTTTTTCGCTTTTGCTACTTTGTATTAAGTCGAATTATCCCTATACGACCGCTTTTCTTGTTATCACGTGCTCTCCTGGTATCAGGTTGAATCCACTGTGGAACTGGTTGTTTAAGAGGTGGCGTGACCTTTTCAATAGGTTCAATGGCTTTAATGATCACTACATATAAACATTTTTCAACGTCAATAGAAGGAGCATATATTAAAGGTTGAAATCGGTTAGCAAACTCTAATTGGAATAGATCACTAGTTTCAATTTCTTTTTCAAAGCTTCGACATTGTATTTCTTAACTTGAGTTTACGTTTTTTCTTTAATTGATATTTACATTAACGTCAACGAAGGAATAAATGGTTTGATATGCTTGGAATACTTAGGACCAACGCATATTTGACCTTCTGACGAAATCTGCTACGATAAAGAATGAAATCAATTTGACTTTTAGCCACAACGTAGGGATGATTCCAGGTATGA
The DNA here is from genome assembly GCF_053919585.1 of Euprymna scolopes. Lineage (NCBI taxonomy): Eukaryota > Metazoa > Mollusca > Cephalopoda > Sepiida > Sepiolidae > Euprymna > Euprymna scolopes. The sequence continues at coordinate 37,233,946 of NC_136506.1, read as the reverse complement.
AGCTTATAGTTCTAAAAGAAAGTATTAATTAGATTAAAGGTTGTAGCAGAACAGAAACGAGCTAGCCGTTCAGCTCTAATATGACTGGAGCCGAGCGTGTGTTTATCAACACAATTCTGATATGTGGTTGGTTGGTTGTTTTTGTTTTACGGCATATCAACCCTTTTCAGGTTATTTAACGCCGAATCCAGTGATTTGGAAGAACTTTTTTTTTTATTAGAATATATTTTTTTTGTTTTTTTTTTAAGTCGGTTTCTATTTAACCCATAGTTGGGACTCTACGAGGTACTACCACTCCGGATTAGAGTGGACTTGGGAGCAATGGTAATTAAGGGGTGGCTCCACACTCCCCAAAGCCCACAAGCTGGGGCCTTACCATCGGATATAGGTTAAAGGGGGGTTTATTACTGTACACATAGATTCGAAAAAATTGTCAAAAAACAAATATATAACAAATAAATGTTATCAAAGGCAAGATAAGTTACTTTTCTACCTAACTGGATATGTTTTTAGTGCTTTATTCAATGTAACATGTTTATTCAGCTCGAAAAACATTCAGTGTTTACCGATGTATTGGAAAATTCAAGATTGCGCCTCACTCCCTCTTTAACACGGTAAGTTTGGGAAAAGGTGTTATAAATAAAAAACTAGACAAAATACTATTTAAAAAACCGCCGATTATATGTCAACCTATGTCACGGTAACATATATTGAGCGGGTTTTTAACAGTATTTTATCCAGTGTTTTTATTTATAACACCTTTTCCCAAACTTACCGTGTTAAAGAGAGAGTCATACGCCATCTTGAATTTTCCAATACATCGGTGAACATTGTACGGTTTTCGAGGTGACTAAACATGCTACATTGAATAAAAAGACGAAAAATATATCCAGTTTGGTAGAAAAGTAACTTATCTTGCCTTTGATAACATTTATTTGTTATATATTTGTTTTTTGACAACTTTTTCGAATCTATGTGTACAGTAATACAAAGCCAGGTTAAGGTCATATCCAGGACCCTCATATGTTGAATGAAAGCCACCGAGATTAGGTAAACAAAGTAAATGACCATATTGAAAATTTCAAAATTAACTATTTATTTATTAACGTAATATGTTAAGCAAGAATAGTTTCAGTGTTGTCTTCATTATATTTCTTGGGTTAACCTCATTTTCAGAAAGAGAAAATAACAAATCAATTTTCCATTTTAACTGCTTGTATTTTGATCAAAACATCATTATTATCGGCTTGAAACACACATATATATAAGATATATATATTTCAAAGAGGCATAACAATAATAATGATTATTCATAATCAACTACAATCGGTCGCATTACAGTATTTTTCGCATTTCCATGTTCTTTATATTATTAGTCCTTTTTCATGTTTTATTGTTAGTAAAGACATTGTTTGTAAAGACAAAACTGTCTATCCAGCTTATTAATCACGTCAAATCATAATCAACTTGTTTAGTTATTTAATTAAATCGCTTATTGTTTTACTAATTTTCATGTCAATTATAATTCTATTCTACAAAGCCATTTATAATTTTATGTACAGATTACTGCAATTGATTTCAAATGGTTATTCAATTATTATTCAAATAATTTCACATTTTGCATATTTGCTTTGACAATAGATATAGCATTTAAGGATTCCCTTACAAATATATATTTTCCATACAGATTATATAATATAAATATATATATGGATGTGGGTGTGTGTGTGTATTATATCTTATTACAGTAAATAATTATGTCAACCTCCTTAAGAAACACGTTTCTTATCGTTGAGCACTTTCAGTTGAATTAAAGTCGGGCAATTTAACTCTTATGCGCAGTTCATCATATAATGATTAGATTACTCTGACGGGCGTTTAAAAGCATTTAAAAAACAAATGTTTAAATTTCAACAGCATTTCCCGAGGTTAACAGTAGCCGAAT
>NC_136506.1:37187001-37222001 GCF_053919585.1 Euprymna scolopes | reverse complement strand
CCGGGTTGCTTTAGCTCACACTACGGCATTTTTATTTACTCTCTATCGCCCCCACAACAGCGGAGTTACTATCTTTAAAAGCATATCTTAGAAAATTGACCAAGGCCTATCTGCTTATCCTTCAGCTAACATTCACGTATGTGGAGACTTCAATGTTCACAACGTCGAATGGTTGACCCACTCAAACAAGACCGATGATGAGGGGAGGTTCTGTCATGATTTCTCCATTGCCTATGACCTCACTCAAATTGTTCAGGAACCCACCCGTGTGCCCGACAATGACGGCCAGTATGCGAGCCTACTAGACCTTTTTCTCACAACTTGCCCTGAACTATGTTCAGTTTCTGTTCTGTCGCCTCTTGGATTTTCCGACCACTCTGTTGTATCAATTAAGATAAAAATGAAATGTAATAAGTCCCCAGACGTACCTCTCCATCGTACAGTATATCGATACACTAAGGCTGAATGGGATAGCTTCCGTACATTTATAACTGATCTACCTCTGCATTCCATATTTAAAAAGGATGTGTCCTCTATAGTATTAGACCTGATGGAATGGTTAACTGTAGGTATTGATCGTTTCATACCCTCGAAAAAGTTTCAGCAAAAACCTAACAGCCAGCCATGGTTCTCTCCAGAATGTGCTGCTACCATTGCGCACAGAAATCACTTTTTCCACTGTTTCCAACGTAATAGATGTATGGAAACTAAAACCGCTTTTAGGACTGCCAGCAACCATTGTAAGAAAGTAATAAAGAGCGCAAGATGGTTGTATGCTCCATCTGTTAAGTCTAAAGTAGCTGAGCAGCGGCTTGGTTCCCACCAGTTTTGGCAAATAGCAAACAGAATTCTGAACAGAAGCGTGTGCTCCATCCCAACTATCATCAATGGACCTGAGGTAATCTCGTTAGCATCAGACAAAGCCAAACTCTTTGTCAAGAACTTTGCAGCTAATTCTACCTTTTGCGATCAAGGCCGCCAACCCCCAATATTTCCTCCTGTATCTGAAAACACACTATGTGATATACGTATATCTGTACGTGATGTTGCCAAGCTAATCAAAAACCTTGATTCCAGTAAAGCAACTGGCCCGGACGGTATTCCAATTATAATACTCAAAAAACTTCAACCTGAACTAGCGCTCATACTTACAAAACTATTTAAACGTTGTCTTAAGGAGAATAGTTTCCCATCTCCCTGGAAAATTTCATCAGTATGCCCTGTATTTAAGAATTCAGGTGATCGCTCATCCCCCTCTCAGTACAGGCCAATAAGTCTCCTGTGCGTCATGAGTAAGTTGCTGGAATCTGTGTTAAATACAGAAGTAATCAACCATCTCAACAAAAATAACCTTCTTAGTGACACCCAATATGGTTTCCGTTCTGCTAGATCTACGGCAGATGTGCTTACAGTTATATCTCATAGGATTAGCAAATCTCTCGACGGAGGCAACCTTTCCAGGGCAATTGCTCTTGACATATCTAAGGCCTTTGATAGGGTATGGCATAAAGGTTTACTTCATAAGATCTCTAGCTATGTTATAGCTGGAAATGTCTTCTCAATTATTAAATCATTTCTTTCTGATAGGTTCATAAGAGTAGTAGTTGAGGGGCAAAAATCAGAAGCCCACAGTATTAATGCCGGTGTCCCTCAGGTGTCCATCCTGGGCCCAACTCTTTTCCTGATCTACATTAATGATCTTCCAAATCACATCCTTACATCATTTGTAGACATTTATGCTGACGACACTACCATTTATGGTAGCACATCTAAGACAGTAAATGACCAAGTTCTCTCCAATTCTCTCTCCTCTGATCTTGAGCATGTAGTACAATGGGGAAAGGAGTGGCTGGTTACTTTTAATGTATCTAAAACCAAGCTTCTCTCTTTACATCATCAACATTCTGATCCCCATCTGGCATCAATTGAAATGAATGGCTATCGTCTTCAGGAGGCCTCAAGTTTTGACAAGCTTCTGACATTACTCCTGATCTTAAATGGAACACGTACATCAAATCTGTTGCCAAGGCCGCTGGAAAAATGGTGGGTTCTTTCTATCGATCCAGTAGATATCTCACTGCTGATGCAATTCTCTATCTATATAAGAGCCAGGTACGTCCAAGGATGGAATACTGTTGCCACATCTGGGCAGGAGCTGCTAGAAAGAACTTGTCCTGCCTTGATAGAGTTCAAAATAGACTTCGTAACCTCGTAGGAGATGTTCTTTTCTCTTCCTTGCAACCTCTATCTCACAGAAAAGATGTTGCGAGTTGCTCTCTGATGTATCGTTATTTTCATGGAAAGTGTTCGACTGAGCTTCAATCTATGGTCCCCCCTCGCAAAACTTTCACAAGAAACACTCGTCTAGCTGTAAACACTATCAATAATTCCCCCCACTCTTTATCTGTGCCTAAACCTAAACGTAGATTCCATGAACAAAGCTTTTTTATTAGAACTGCACGCCTGTGGAATTGTCTTCCGTTTTCTTGCTTTCCGGCTGACTACAATATGGTTGTCTTCAAGTCTAACGTAAATAAGTTCTTGATGAACCGTTCCATATAAGTTATCAAATTTAACAAAATTTCATTACTAATGATTATTATATTGCCCAATTTCTACTGTACACTCTTTAACCCTTATCCTTGAGTGGCCTCTTGGCCTTGATAATGTGTTGATACCTATGAAAAAAAAAAGAAATAGTCCAATGTGAACAAGTTCTAATTGAATCGTCCTACTAAGTAATCCAAGTTACAAAATCCCCACTGTTTACTATGCTAAAATCACAATGACTAATGTATACCTATTAACCCTTATCCTTGAGTTGTCTCTGGGCCTTGATAAGTGGTGACATCCATGTAAAAAAAAAAAACTATCATGAAGCGACTCCTTTACGCAAACGGACGCCAATTTAAGAGCAAAGATGAGTTGTGGGATGCTCTCCAAGACGTATCGCGAGGAATAACTGTTGACGAAATCACAAATTTGACTAATTCCGAAGATCAAACTTTTTAACAAGTTATTCATAAATAAGAATCGCATATCCCCTACTAATTATGTCAACGTAGAAATTCCTATGCAGTTATTGTGTTCTAAGTATTTTTCCTATTTCATTTAATGTTTGAAAATTATTTTAATAAAAAAGTTATCGGTATATTGTGTTTTTTTTCTCAACCTCGCTAATAACTTGGCACACTGAAATCAAGAAATATTACTATCTTCTGCCATAGTTTCGCTAATACTGTTTTAAATACTTTTATCTTCTGACTGGAGTAGCTGAATAGTATTGTAAGCACTTTCTCAAAGTTTCATGGAATTTTATTCACTCGTTCCTTAAATATTCAAACAAATGTAAACGCGTTGATAATTTGACACGCAGTATATATATATATGTATATATATATATTTATATATATATGTGTGTGTGTGTTTGTGCTTGTGTGTTTTCCATTATAGTTCACCTTTTTTTTATAGCAACCGTTAATTTCTAAAGGTCAATGTACTTACAGAGCATATAACTAATAAATGACAAAAGTCTATACAATTCTTTTTATGATTTTGAAAAGCTTACAATTAATTTTTTAAGTACCTTTATATTAAAAATTCTCGACAGTAAGTGTTTCGTAGCGCAAAATCATTCATTTAATTATTATATCAATCAACGAATCTATCCTTTACTCCTCTGAAAGAAATAGCAAATATCAATCCATTAAACGAGAGTACAAAGTCCGAAATTTGGGAGAGAACTTTCTATTACCTTTTATTTTATAATTTATTACGTCACTTCTCTTTCTCTCTCTCTCTCTCTCTCTCTCTCTCTCTCTCTCAGACATACACACACACAACACATTCTCTCTCTTTATATATATATATATATATATATATATATATATATATATACATAAATATATATATATATGTATATATATATATATATATATATATATGATTTCAGAATGTGAGAAATTGTATATAATAAATTCCACAGCCAAACAACGTCGCAGCCCACAAAAGCCGGTTCGTTGACCGTCATGGCTCTTGTGGGCTGCGACGTTGTTTGGCTGTGGAATTTATTATATATATATATATATATATATATATATATATATATATATATATAATAAAGAGCACGTATTATTAATATTATTATTATTATTATTATTATTATTATTATTATTATTATTATTATTATTCAGATTAATATTTTTCGGAATGAGATTATATTGTCTTTCATCACCTAATTGCATGCACACACACTCACACACACACACACACACACACATATATATATACATATATATATATATAATAAAAACACGTATTGTTATTCAGATTCGAAATCAGAATCCAAGACGAAAGTGGAGATCAATATTGAAAGTTTCATAATTATAATAAAACGTTCTGTAATATCAAATTAGAGTATTTCGAAAGGATATCCTTGAATGTGTTCTTAGAAGTATCTGCATATATTTCAACAAATTTCGGTAACAAAAACAACCAACCAACAACCAGAGAATAAGAGAGCGCTGACTATACATAACTCCCGTTCTCCTAGTAAAAGTGTTGGACCATGATACCATTTGATGCGATTATAAGAAGGCAGAATGTAAACAACTAATTATACGACATAACCGTCTTGGGGAAAGAAATCGTCTTTGACGCCTTTTGTTTTTATTTCTTGTTTTTATACTGAGTGGCACGTGTTTTTTTTTAAATTCATTTTTATAAACCTTTCAATTTTATACGTGCTATTTCTTTCTCAGTTTAGTTGAATACATTGATTGCGAAGTTATTCCTATGAATATTTGTACGAATACTGGTTAAGTATTATTAGCGTTTTTTTTTTCTGGTAGTTTTTGACAGATAGTATTTACTAGTTTATACGTAGTACATGTTGAAAGTTAATATTCCTTTCGTCTCGGCTCAACGTTAATTTCATTAGAAAATAAAATTCTATCGTAATTAGTTTCCAGCCATTCGTACAAAGGTCAGCGATTCGATTCTTTTGTTAAATTGTTAAATATAAATGCTCCTTATGCCATTCACATACCGTCTGGAACGATAAAACTGCCGTCCTAGAAAAGATGACGTAGTTACATTTTTCTTTGATGAAAACCATTGTTGTTGTTGTTGTTGTTGTTGTTGTTGAATACCATCTAGTACTCAGCCAACTGATAGGAGCCTGAAAGTGACACAATCGTCGACGAACGATATGAAAGATGCGCCGCTGTACAAGTCGTGCTCTTTACTGATCACAGTTATGACAATTGGACCATTGCCAGCACACTCAAAATTCATCGTTAGACTGACACAAATAACAGGGGCATGCCCAGCGTAAGGAAAACAAAGTTTCTGGCGATGATTATGGTCGTTGGTGTGGTTTCAAGTGAGGACTACATCGTGCTACTTCACATCTTCGAAGTCGGCTTGTAAGTCAACACCAAAGTGTACCTGGATGTGCTGAAGAGTGTGGTGATCTTATGGTGCTATCAGATGACCGCTAGCAGACAAGTCCAAAAAGACCTAGGCTTGGCTTTAGAAGCAGTGTTACGACTTTGTATCCTTCTCTCACAAACCGCCTCTTTCCCCAACTTGAAGCTTTGCGCATGCCTGTGGAACTCTGTTCCGTCTGCCTGCTTCCCTCCTGACTACAACTTGGATGTCTTCAAGTCCAACGTAAACAAATCCCTGATGAACCTCCCCCTTAAGTAGACACTTTAAATACCCACACTAACGTACTGTACTTACAATAACGCTTATCCCTGAGTGGCTTCCGGGCCTTGATAAGTGGTGGCCACCTTGTAAAAAAAAAGCTGCTGGACTACTTCGTTTGGTCATACGTCAAGAACATCACCAACATGACCTTCTACAACACCAAAACTAGTCTGATCACCGCCATCCGCCGAGTATTGTGGAAAAGGCATGCTTCCAGTTTCGGATCTGTATTCATATGGTGGTTGAGGCTAAAGGCGGCTACATTGAACAGATTTCTGCTCTACTACGTAATCAAGTTACCTGAATTGATTTTTTCAATAAATGTTAGTTTTTTTCGGGCGACACTTTTATCGTTTCAACCTGTTGTAGCCAAGTATCCGTGGCTAAATTGATAAAATACTAAGAAAACTCCCGTTCTAAGTGACACTTCTCGGAAGTTAAAGATGCAGTGCTAAGTACGGACGGTAGAAAGAGTACAGCTTTCTGCTCCGACATGGCTGATTGAAATAAAACTTTTACGCTTGTGGACTAAATATGACAAGATCCACATGAAACAGATAGGAGAGTACATCAGCAAAAACCTTGTGAGAATACTACTCAAGATGAGAACAGCAGTTTAATTATTGCAAGTTATCAATTCTTATTTGAACAATTGTGTAACATTGTATCTTTATCTTCATTTATATGAATGCAACTTTGTTTGTGTGTGTGAGTTCATTCCTTAGAGACCTCGAAACGGCTAAACATATTTTCTTTAAAATTTACAAAACTTTCGTGTATAAGTCTGAGTGATCTTACTTCATTTTTGTCTCATAATACCCCCGATAATTACTGATAAGCGATTTTCCATGTCGTCGCTTAGCAACAATGATAAAACAACGGGCCTGGAAAATTCTACTGTTGATAGGTTTTTTTATTATTTTTTTATTTTTTTTTGTTGTTGTTTTTGTATGACGTGGTCTGTAGGTTCAAACTCCGCACGTCAATTTCTTAAATTTGTTTTCATTAACTGCAAAGGATTTTATAAGAATTGAAAATGTAAGTGTTTTAGTTTTGTTTTTTGTTGTTGTTTTTTTCATGGCGTGGTCTGTAAGTTCAAACACCGTACTTTAATTTCTTAATTTTTTTTTTATGTTAACTGGAAAGAAATTTATATGAAATAATTTTATTAAACAAGCAGTAGGTTCTCTGGAGTGCAATGTAAAATAACATATATTTTGGAGTAAATTACTTCATGGAGACATGTGAAGCTTCCTCCCGAGCGATTTCACAATAAAAATATAGGAGTGTGAAATATTCGGTGATCATCATTCGATCCTGGATAACGTCGGGTCCCTGCTAGTTATTAAATAAAACTTTAATATCAAGCGGAAGTTCCAAATTTAGGCCTTACTAGCATATATAGTAGAACCTTGGGATACGGTAACCCTAGGATACGATTTTATCAGATTACAATGTGGAATACAATGTTTTTCGGACCCTGGTTACGGTATTTTCCCCCGCCGTACAGTGTTATTTATAATGTTATTTAATTATATACATGTGTATTATATACTGTACTGTATTTTGGTAGTATTTTTTAATGCCGTACTCCGGTGTTCTATTGTAGTTTCATGTGATAAGTAGTTATAGTAATAGTAGTATTTATGGTAGCAGTAGTAATCTACAAAGTAGTAATAAGAGGATTTTTACATTTTCCCTTCTATGATGCATGTCAGGAATTGCCTGATGTAAAATCTGGTATTAAAAAAATCAGACAGTATTAAAGTCAAAGGTGTTTCGATATCTGACTTCAAAGCATATCCTACAAAATTAGGGTTAAGTGTTTGCACAAACCTCTATTGGTTTTCTTTCTGATTCCAAGATGTTCGAACAAAAAAAAAAAAAAGAAAAGGTGGAAGGGTCACAAGATTTAATGTGTGCAATTTATGTACAGCGGATTTTGCGGAAAGCTGAAATTGGCCAAAACCCACGAGGACGATTAACCAATATTGAAAACCTAAGTGTTGGACGACTAGTAAAACGAAAGAAAAACATACACCAAACCCCCCCCCCACATATATATATATATATCGTTAATTCACTACCCGCACAGCAGCAGCAGTATAGCGTAATGGTGAGAAAACCTGACTGTCGTTTGGTCAGTCGGGTTTCGATCCTCGCTTGTGGTAGTTGCCGGTCTATCCGCACTGATGAGCTGTGATAGAACGAAACAGTACTGCACGTGGATGACTATAACGCTCTTTACCTTGTGATATACAAACTGTCATTAGTGCATTAAGCGATGCTCTTTGTGTAAAAAATCGAACTTAGACATTTGGACGATGACCAAACATCGTTAATTCACAACCCGCACAGAAACAGCTGAATAGCGTAATGGTGAGAGGCATTAACTGTCGTTCTGGTGATCGGGTTTCCATCCTCGCTTAAGATATATATAAATTTTCAGAGGTACAATATTTTATTACAGTTTTTAAAAGGATAAGTGGAGTCATTAGAATTGGGGGGGAAGATCGATGCAGGGTGAATAAAAAATAGACACTAAAAATAATCAAAAGACTATTCGACTAAAATAAAAAAAAGAACCTCGAGGTACCTTTCGTCCGACCCTTGTCAAGATATCACGTCGAAAGCGGTTAAAATAAAACAATTATACAATTGAAAAATGGAGGCGAGAAGAGGGGTGTGAAAAAATTATAAAACTAAACGGGGTGAATTAAATGAATGAATAACCCGTGATATATCGAGCGCTTTCGACAGAAGTACTTCTATCATCCTCAGGCATATTGTAGAAATAAATGTAAAAAAAATTTTTTATTTACTTATATATACATTTTTTTCCTAAAACAGAATAATTCCGTGCTATTCAATAATATTTGTCTAAATATGTATATATATATATATATATATATATATATATATATATATATATATATATATATATATATATATATGTGTGTGTGTCTTTGAAGTTTTTAACCTTTAAAACTATACAAAAAAATTTGTTTATCATTTGTTAGAAAACAATCTAGTATGTAAGTCATTTAATCACCTGCAATCACTGCGTCAACTCGCTCTCGAATTTACTATAGTACTAATGATTTATTTTTAAGGGATCATTAGTTGCTTACGATGAAACACTGTTTCGGGGATTTAAAAACAATTTTTAAAAGAGGATTGGTTTTTCTAGGGTGTTTAAAAAATTTTATATGTTTAACCTTTTCATTTACGCATTCAAGTATATTATTTTCCATGCTTCAAACGTAGACTGTGCTAATTTATATTTCTCTACCATAGACATAATAAAACCTTCTAGTGCTTTAGTTACTTCTTTAACGCATTTAGTGTAATTTAGGCATTTAGGCTCTCTATAATTCAGACCCTTACTAAGGAGTTTTCTTAATCTAGAATTATTTATTATCTTTAAATCTCCTGTAATTACATGTTTTACCTCATTATTACAGAAAGGAGAGGAACTACATTCACATTCTGGAATATTTATATTATTATCATTTATAGTTATATGTTCTACAGTTTTTTTTATAATTGAAAACCTTATTGCGTATTTTTGGCCCAAGTTTATATGTAATTATTGGTTTTTGATCTTTGGTCTATAACTCATTAGGTAGTAATTGTATTTTTTTTGTTTGTTTATTAAATATTTTAGGTTAATTTACATCATCAAAACATTTATTTTCATACATTTATGAGTTTGTTTTTTATACCGTCCACAGGTGGCTTATATAATTTAGTGTCGATTATATCCAGAATATAATTATACCATTGAATGAAATAGTCCTTCCTATATATCGTATCCGGTTGTAATAATATTTTAGATGCCATTTCGTTAAAAACCTTCTTTGTTTGATTAGGCAGTTTTCTTATATAATTGAACGACTCAGAAATTTGATTAATCTTAATATCTTAATTTTACTAAAAAAAAAGTCCTCGCATGAAATAACTGATTCTCTATTATTTCTATTAACAGAAGTTATATCTCTAATACCGTAGCGAGGGAAAGCTGGATATAATCTACCTATAATTTCAGAATCTTGTAGGTTATTTTTTTACTTTAATATTCAAACCATATTGGTAAATTACTCGCATTTTTTTAATTATGTCATCTTCCTTATCCTTACGCATCTTTAGGATATATATATATATATATATATATATATATATATATATATATATATATATATATATATATATATATATAGTGATAGGAAGATTCAAATATTTTTCGGATTTCGATAAAATTATCGATCGTAAAGGAAATTCCCGATTCCGATATAATTACAAATTCCGATTCCGAGTCTTTATAAATTTCTAAATATTTAATTATAGGGTTGTTATTTTTCCCGATTACGGTGAAAACATGTTAAATGTACGGATAATTTCTCAACGGAAAAAATACACTTGTAAGGTATACTCTACACATTTCAGTTGTCTAAAATGAATAAATATTTTATATTTTAACATTAATACGAACAGCGGAAGATTTTGTCTTAAACAAAATCAAATAAACTAAATAATAGAATAATAAAATTATCGTTTTTGGTTTAGGAAAATAGGCACAAATTTTCCCGATTCCGATACTGATTCCGATATTCCAAAATGTTTCGATTTTCCGATTCTCGGTTCCGATAAATTGTCTCAACACTAATTATATATATATATATATATATATATATATATATATATATATATATATATATATATATATATATATATGCTAGTAGGGGTACTCGATGTTGCCAGGGATTAAACGAAAATTAACAAATGTTCCACAAATCTGATACTTTTATTTTCGACTGCAATTGTTGAAATGACCCATTTTCTAATCAAATTGATATAGCATATAATATAATATAATATAATATATTATATTATATTATATTATATTATATTAAATTATATGCTATATCAAGTAATGGCAATATTCGAAGACGAATTTGCTGCTATCATGTATGTATGTATATATATATACATATATGTATGTATTTTGTATGTATATATATACATATATATATATATATATATATAAATATATGTATGTATAAATGTAGCTTAATGTGTAAAAGGAAAAGAAAAAGTTCAATTCCACAAGAGGAGACTTATCCGGATAATGCCAAGCTCAACAATTATTATTGGACCTTTTACAATAGGACAACAAGAGTACGAAATAAAGAAAAAAATTATTGGTAGATATAGAATGGATCATTTATTGAATAATGGAATACAGGCAAAATTTGGGGGATAGAAGGGACTCTTCATGCCAGGGCATTTCGAAGCCTAATGTTTCTCATCAGAAGAGTAGAGAAGGTGCTAGGTAATTCCTCTTATTCTTTTTAGTCCCTAATGAACCTTACCCTAGACGCTGCATCTTCCCCATACTACCTAGCACCTTCTCTACTCTTCTGATGAGAAGGCTTAGGCTTCGAAATGCCCTGGTATAAAGAGTCCCTTCTATCCCCCAAATTTTGCCTGTATTCCATTATTCAATAAATGATCCATTCTATATCTACCAATACATAACTTTGTGTCTTCATTTCATACTCTTTTTGCCCTATTATGTATAAATGTATATATATGCATATATATGTATATATATATATGTGTATATATATGTATATATATATGTATATATATATATATTTATGTATATATATACATATATGTATGTGTGTGTGCTTGTATTCATGTGTTTAGTTTTAAATAAGTTTTCATTGTTTGAATATTAATACAAACAACAACATTACTAAAACAATACTGTAGTAATTTTTCTGTACAAAAACGGAGCTTAGATTTTAAGTAAAAAATACATATAAATTGAATAGTTTTTTGTTTTTTTTTACATTTTAATTCTTCAGACTATCTATGTGATGATAAATACTCTGATGAACCCTCATTTGTGTATATTAGTATTATTTTGCCTAATATAGAAATACATGTTCCGGAAATAGTCATGAAAGTTGTTGCCAGTAAGGTTTTTGTTAAGAAAATATTTAATATTAATTCTATTTTTTAAACTCTAATTGGCTGTAACCGAAGATGAAAAACCAGGGGACGTTGAATATAGTTCCAATATTAACAGATAAATAACTACTCCTCCCACCATTTTTCGACGTAGAAGTGTACGGTTTAAACTGAATGACTTCGCCGCCATCTTGGAAACATTTTCACTAAACTAATTACTCTCTTTTATATGGTGACTTTCACCTGGCACACGAGCGAAAAAATAACTGCGAATAACAAAGCTGCCGCCACGCAAAAATGTGTCTCTTTAATGGACACGTTTTTGTTTTTTTTCTAAATATCCTGTTGCGAAAAATACGAGCATGGAGATTAACTGCATTTCGTAGACGATTCCTGTTTTTATCCAAGAGAAATTCCATGTTAAGTGAAATGTTAAAGGGATTTGGTTTGTATATTCTGGGAGTAGGTTTCATTTGCTGAAGCTTCATTATAGCCAGTGGCTCTTCAATGAGACACGTGAGAAATATAGATCTTCTTAATATTCTATATGAATGGAAATATCTCTGACAACTGTTTTAAACAATTCTTAAATCAAATAATAGGTCAACATAGATGGCGTATATTAGTGTAAATTTAATCACAGAATAAACAAATATATATATTAATATATATATATATATATATATATATATACATATACATGTATATATACTTAAACAAACATAAAAATGTAAATGCAGCTAGTAAAAGAAGATACATATATACATATATATACATACATACATATATACATATATGTATATACATATATATATATATATATATATATATAGCGTCCAAAACTAAGGGACAAAATTTTAAAACATAATATTTCTTAGAAATAATAACTGTGAAAAGCTGAAATTTTGACAACTAGTAGCCGTTATCATCCATAATACCATACTAAAATTTGAATCATTTGCAAATGATAGAAAAAGAATTATAACATTTTTTTAATTTATTTTCAAAATAGAAACGTCCAAAAGTAAGGGTTAAAATTGAGATTAACAATGTAAACAGTATGCTATATTAAAATTTTATTATTTACTCTAAAAAATAAGTCTTACTTAGTCATTTGTAAACGTTGCATGAGCCGGCAGCATGTCGAAACGCCAAAAACTTGATTATTCTGTGAGACAAGCTATTGTGAAGCTACACAAGGGAAAGCACACAGGGGAGAACTTGAATGCCTACTAGACACTGTCCTCGAGTGTCTAAGGTCTCTCTGTACAGGGGTTTGTCAGAGCAATCTGGCATGAGGATACTTTTTCCATAGAAGCTTCTTTCTTAGAACTGCACGCCTGTGGAACGCTGTTCTGTCTGCCTGCTTCCCTCCGAACTACAACTTGGATGTCTTCAAGTCCAATGTTAACAAATTCCTAATGAACATATTTTCCATAAAAGCTTCTTTCTTAGAACTGCTATGTTAACAAATTCGTAATGAACATACTTTTCCATAAAAGCTTCTTTCTTAGAACTGCACGCCTGTGGAACTCTGTTCCGTCTGCCTGCTTCCCTCCGGACTACAACTTGGATGTCTTCAAGTCCAATGTTAACAAATTCCTAATGAACCGCCCCCTTAATAAAACACTTCAAATCTCCACACTAACGTAATGTACTTGCAATAACCCTTATCCCTGAGTGACTTCCGGGCCTTGATAAGTGGTGATCACTGTGTAAAAAAAAAAAAAGAAGTAAACCCTGACCAAATATTCAAAATCACATAGTATTCGCAGCCCAAATAAGATCTCCTCACTACAGCTACTCCACAGCTTTTCTGAGGAATGGTGCACCTTCTCCAAGTGATATTACCTGAAGTAATAGCACGAAGCTGGATACTCCACCAGACTAGATAAATTCTTGTCCTGGAATCCAGTAAGACCAAGAGACCAACATGAACGATATACTACAACATATGAAAATGGTTAATTGGGGAGAGGAAAATTATGTTCTCAATTTCTTTACTAACTCAGTGCTTGAGAGATAAAGAACTTAAATGGAACATTCGAATATCTATGTATCTCATATAGAGTTCAAGTGTTAGCCCCTGGTTGTGGGTCCCTTGATTTCTGAGAACTTCGACTGAAGTAAAATAAAACAATTAGAGAGATTTCAGAGAAAAAGTAACGTTCCAAGATTGTTGTAGGCAGGGTTGTTAAATCCTACAATGATACTGGCAAAATAGTGGTTTTAAAACCGGTAGACCTCGCAAAACTTCGGCAAGAGAAGATCAAATATTGCAGCGTATGTCATTAAAGGGCCGTTTTAAGTCTTGCACAGAAATTAAAAGGATTATGAATGTAGTACCTCATGTGTTAATGTGTCAAGACATACTGTTTCTAGACGACTGCAAGAAATAGGGCTGTTTAATCGACCCCAGGGAAGAAACTTGAACAAACATAAAAATGTAGATGCAGTTAGTAAAACTTCGTACGGGTAGAGTAACAATGAATGGTTAGGGCTATGACAACAGCATATTCTTTTCATTGTTTGGACTCTCGAGTGTGTATTCTTATATGTTTTTATGTAGAGTGATGTGGTTCTCGGTTAATTAACAGTGTCGGATATATACTCGAGAGTCAAAACAATAAAAAGAATATTCTGTTGTCATAGCCGTAGTTATCACAAACATTTCAATCTTAATGTGTTTCTATTCCTTAGAAGTCAGATTACTGATGAATCTAGTAAAGTGTTGGCATACTACCGGTTAGAACAAAAAGATTGACGTCCTGGAAAAAAAAAGAACAGCACTACAGCTTTATTTTAAAACTTTTATTAAAAAAAATTAATTCAGGTAACTTGATTGTCTATTAGAGCTGGCATCTATTCAATGTAGCTGCCTTCAGCCAAAATCACCGCCTCGGTACAGGTCCGGAACTGGGAACATGCCTTTTCAACAAACACAGGCTGGGGCTCGGCAAATACTGAGCGGATAGTAGCGATCATGCTGACTTTGGTGTTGTGGGAGGTCACGTTGGTGATGTTCTCGACGTTTGAATAAAAGTAGTCCAGTCTGTGTTCAAGTCGGGGGAGGAGGGGGTCCAGTGAGAGAAACGTACAAAGGTAGCACTCCTTCTATAGCCAAGCCTGGCTCTCCTTGGACTTGTCGGTCGGCGCCGAGTCCCGCTACCACACCTAGAGTTTCCCAGCAGCCACCTAATTGCACAACGGGATCACCACACTCTTCAGCACATCCAGGAACACTTTGGTGTTGATCTTCTAGCTGACTTCGAAGGTGTGAGGTGGCATGATGTGGTCTTCATTTGAAACCACACTAAATACCATAACCTTGGATCGTCAGTTGGTTTAAGCTGTAACCTCCAGCGTTGAATCGTCCAGAGTTTCAATCTGAGTATGTCGGCAATGGTCCTGTTGTTATAAGTTGGATCGGTAGAGAGCATGAGTTGCACAAGGGTGCATCTCCGTTCTCGCCCGTTGAATATTGTGTCACTTTCAGACATGACAAAAGGCTACTATTGCTGTTGGGATTCTTATGTGCCAACTAGTAGATGTTCTGCAACAAAAGACATAAACCTGGTTTTCATCAAACGGATATGGAATCCTGTCCTCTTTCCGAAGGCCGCGATTTTACCGTTTTACCCTGCACATACAGATACTAACCAACAATGTAGCAAGTATTCTCTAGATGAACTGGCTAAGGAAGCTTTTGTACACTGAATAAAAAGAGGATAACTCCATTGTGAGCCATGGGCCTGTTCAAATTTTGATGGCAACGTTTTTAAAAAAAGATTATGTTGGTCTCAACAAGTGCAGTAATAGAGAATTTGCGCCACTGGAATCCAGTTCTAAGTATGTGAATATCATCACTGGACTATTTATAAAAAGTTGAGTTTCGAATGTAGCGATTAGTCCAGAGAACATATACCAGGAAGAAAAGTTGGAAACATGTCATAGATATTCAGTTATGTAATTAAGGAACCGGAAACTGCAAGATATCTTATATATTGCGCCCCTAATAAAACGCTTCATTATTGAAAGATAGCGCATAAAATAACTGTGGAGCGTCAAGAAGGATTGAAAAATCAAGGAGAGAGAGCACGAACCAAACCTACACGGGAAGAATGCGGAAAGTACTGAGACATTTAGGAATTTTAATTGCCATTCTAATAGACCGATGGCGAGAAATCAATGGAAAGCGGCTGTGGCGATAACGGAAAGTCGCTTGCAATTGTTATCAAAATATGTGGAGAGTACTGTAAACATGTGGAGTTATTTTTTTTACTAAGATCTCAGACAAACTAGCGTTATTATGTCTGATAATGAGTTTTGTGAGACCTCCTAGTGCGTACTAGGAAATGTCATAACCGTGGTATATTTATTAATTTAATATTTAATCTTATGCAATAAGCATGTACATAAAAAATATTTTATTATGTAATAATATTATAATGCTGAGGTGTGGTATCAGGTGCTTTTTTATGTTCAACGCGTTTATATGCCAATGGTCATTGTCAAATGCGGTGTCTCTGCTCTTGCATTTCTTTAGGATTGTAGGCGCCATAAACGCCAAGTACTGAAATAAATCTCAATTGGCTAAAAACTACACGATATGAATATTGACCTACAGGGCATGATGTGACAGAAGGTATCTCTGTTTTTTTTTAACGAGTCTACTAAATGGCGTCAAAGAGCATTGACACTGATAGTAATCAGACTATTGTATGTATGTATGTATGTATGTATGTATGCATGTATGTATGTATGCATATATATACATACATATTATACATACATATTGATACATGCATATATATATATACATATACACACACGCATATATATATATACATACATATAGATCCACATATATATATATATATATATATATATATAGGGTGACCCAAAGAAACGGGCCCCGTGTACACTTTATATGATATCTCCATTATTTATTCACCAATTGCCCTTATTTTACAGGACATGGCAGAATCAACGACAGTGAGTACACCAAGACCCCAGTGGGAGCTGGGACAAAGAATACACTGTGCACTGTGTTAAATTTTACTACAAGGCATGCTCGTTTAAGAAAACGCAGGAGAGTTTAATTCGTTAGTTCGAATGTGAAAATGATCCATATAAAAGCAGAATTCAGAACTGTGTGGACCACCTCGAGAAATATGGGACCGTAGAGAACCTCAACGCTCCCAGAGAGAACCGTTCCAGCCACTCGTGACGTCTCAAGAAGCGAACAGCCGAGCTGGTCGAAAGAGTGAGTGAGTCTCTCCAGTAGACTCCGAAACCATCTGTGCGTAAGCGAAGTCAGTCCCTCGGTATGTCCCGTGAGACTTGCAGGAGAGTGCTGGTGAACGATATCCCTACAGAATACAGACGCTGCAGACCCATACAGACTCAGACAAGAAGCAAAGGAGGGCTATAGCAGTCAAGATGCTCGAGAAGATCGAGGAGACACCAAGTTTCCTTATCCTCCTTTGGACCTCAGATGAAGCCCACTTCCATCTTGATGGAAAGGCGAACTCCAAGACAAATGTCTCCTGGGGGCCCCCAGACCCAATGAAGTAGTCTCCAAGCCCCTGCACTCTCCTAAGTGTACAGTGTGGGCTGCAATGTCGGTCAGAGGCATCATCGGACCAATCTTCATCGAAGAATCTGGTGCAGCAGTGACAGTCACCAAGGAACGGTATGTGGAGGTCCTCAAAACTTTCAAGAGTGTGCTCCAGACCATCTACCCGTCGCTCATGAGCAAGTTCTGGTTCCGGCAGGATGGAGTAAGTTTTCACACTTCAAACCTGTCCTGAGATTGGCTGAAAGATAACTTCGGAGGCCGAGTGATCAATCTCAAGACTGATTTTGAATGGGCACCTCATAACCCGGACCTAAGTCCCCCAGATTTTTTTCTTTGGGGCTATCTTAAGGACAGAGTCTACGCAGGGAAACCCAGCACCATCACGGAACTCAAGGAAGCCAGCAGGGAGGAGATGAGAGCCATTACTAATTCGGTCTGTAAAAACGTCATTAGGACAAAACACTAAGAAACGGGGCCTAATTAGTGGGGGCCCGTTTTTCTCAGAAATCAAGGGACCCACAACCATATATATATATATATATATATATATATATATATATATATATATATATATATATATATATATATATATGAAGTGTTTGTCGGAGAGTTTGTTAAATAAATCAAATTCAATTATTTTAAATAAATTTCGGGAATATAGCCCCCTCTGCTCATGAGCATGCGGCTTAAGATCCAATGTTTACTACTTTTCACATTAAATTAGTCTGTGCTGCGGAAATAACGCGTCGAATGCTGTTATCCAGACGGTTTATTGTGTCTGGTTTATTAGCATGGACACGGTACCTTGCATAATAACATAATGGTGTTAAATCGCATGGACGCGATGGACAGTTGACAAGTCCATTTTGTGAAATTATTCTTTCATCAAATGTTTCTCTCAGTATGTTGGTCGTTTCGAACGCACTGTGGCATCAACCTCTGTCAAGTTAAAACATAATGAATTGCCCAACAAAGCTGAACTCGAAATAACAGGTAGTTGCCAAACCTGCAATCAAAGAAAATAGAGTTATCAATTTTAAAGTTCACTGCTTCTAAAAACACTATATTATTATATTTCAAGGCACTTGTAGTTCGTTTTGGATGCATGTGTATGTGTATCTGTGTGTGTATGCGCGTGCGCGCGTGTGTGTGGGGGGTGCTTTCCTGCGGCTACATTTCCCCCATTCTTCTTCGCCTGCGTGTGGGCGATTGTATGTTTTTCGTTTATACGTCGATGTTTTTTTAGGTTCGTTTACCAGCGTGCAATACAAAAAATGGAAGTTGCATGCGAAAATGGAGCTTGCGTGCAGGTATGGAGAATATCGCTGTAGAATTAGCATTTAGTATGGATGGTATTTGTTGCCAGATGTTTTCGCTGCTCTGATTAATACTAGTTGCTATATATGGTCAGCAGTGATCCTATTGTTGCGACAGCAAAAAACCGTGTTTGCAAGTAGCTTTTCTTGATTAAGCAATACCTCAATGAGTAAGGTTTCTTTGTTTCGCCTTTTTTTTATATAAAATTCGCCCAGGACAACACATGAAGGCGCTTGACGTAAGAAGCAAACAGAACAAAAGATGCAAAACGCAATGATATGTGAGGGCTATTCATTTTAGTCTTGCACTAGCAAATGGAACAGTTTTAAGAAAAGAAAACGGCATTTGCATTACACAGACGGCGCCATTTTTGGTTGCCAGGTGATGCGTCTCGTCATTCAAATTGTTTATTAATTTAAAAATAAAAACTATAATATATTATTGACGCTTTAACAATTGCCACAAAAAATTAAAAGTACATTTTGTTGCAGTGAAAGTTTTAGTTTAATTCAAAAAATGTTTCAGAATAAAAATCCGTTTTATATTATTAAATTTTTCGGGGAAAAAATCCAATTTTCCTTTAGTTCCAAAAATATATCGAGGAAAAATATCCAATGTTGATTAAATTTGAAAATTCTTTTATTAAAATAATAGTTTATTATGCAGACATTTCATAAAATGTTTTTACGAATATTTATTGATACATTTTTATACAATAAATGTTTTGGTTTTCAAATATATGTGTGTTCAGAAAAAAAATTCTTTGTTAGTTTTGCAGTGTCATTTGACTAAAATCTCTAACAATAGCACCGTTCGTGTACTGCAGAAGTACCAAAAAATAGTTGATAGAGAGAGACAAAGAGAGAGAGAGAGAGAGAGAAAGAGATGGAGAAAGAGAGAGAAGAGAAGGAGAAAAGAGAGAGGTTCAGAAGCCTGCCGTTATTGGAAAGAAAAGTTACTAGAAAAATAAATCATGGCAAGTTCTCAGCGGAGCTTCAATCTATGCCACCCTTCGCCAAACTTTCACGAAAAACACTCGTCCAGCCAAAACCACTATTAATAATTTCCCACACTCTTTATCTGTGCATAAACCTAAATGTAGATTCCATGAACAAAACTTAGAGCTACACGCCTGTGGAACTCTTCCGATTGCCTGCTTTCCAGCTGACTACAATCTGATTATCTTCAAGTCCAGCGTAAACAAGGCCTTGATGAACCGTCCTCCTATATATATATATATATATATATATATATATATATATATATATATATATATATATATATATATATATATATACACACAAATTAGAAAAGCATTTCATCCAAGGCATGAAAATTGTTAAACAAAATGTTTTTACTATAGGCTTTAAAAATTAAGGTACAAGATTGAATTTGAAATTTATTTATCTTCAAAGTGCACTTTTATAAATTTTACAAAAGAAGGTATAATAAATTAATTGAATCAAAAAATTACCTTGGATTTATTTTATGTAATGTACATTCTGCTGCACTTTAAAAAAATCATTGAAAATTTTATATCAATATCATTAATTGCTAGATAAAAGATAATGTTTTTAATTTTTTTTTTTTTTTGCTTAACAATTTTCATGCCTTGGATGAAATGCTTTTCTAACTTGTATCTTTTCTTTTTTAGATTATATTTTAAACCTCTTCTTCTATCTATTTCAGTTTGTATTTCTACTCACACCACAACTCATTTTTGCAACCCCTCTTTGTATTATTACAGGTTTTAATATGCTCTCTGTTTCAGTTTGCATTTCTCCTCACACAACAACTCAGTTTTTGCAACTCCCTCTTTGTAATACAGGTTTGACTAATGAGAAAATCTGAGTATTTTAACAAAAACTTTAAAATAACTCTTTTAGATTAAATTTTTTAAAACTTCTTTCAGAATAGAAAACTTTAAACTTTAATAAGGAACATATTTCATATAGGTCTCATTAACAAATACTCAGTACATAACGAGAAAAATAGAGATGAAAATTTCAAAAGCACTTTATAACTGGTTACGGTCAATAGTAGTCCTCGCCAGCGAAAGTCTTTGTTATTGTTTTTCTATTATTATTGTTATTTAAAACATTTTGTGTCATGCTCTTTCGCGCGAGGACTAATATATATATATATATATATATATATATATATATATATATATATACAAAGAGAGAGAAGAATAGAGAGAGAGAGATACTAGATTTTTTGCTCATTTTTGCATCAATAGTAACCCCTTTTAATCAATATTAATTCCCAACTATGTAATGAACAAATACTATTGAATAGACGTTGCGAGCCTGTCTCTGCTTTATCATTATTTTCATGGCAAGTGCTCATCTGAGCTTCAACTTATGGTTACCTCTCGCTAAAGTTTTACGAAAAACACTCGTCTAGTCAAAACCACTATCAATAATTTCCCACAATCTTTATCTGTGCCTAAACCTAAATTTAGAATCCATGAACACAGCTTCCTTCTTAGAACAGCACGCCTGTCGAACTCTCTTCCGATTGCCTGCTTTCCAGCTGACTACAATTTGATTGTCTTCAACGTAAACAAATTCTTGATGAACCGTCCCCCTAAGTAATCCAATCTACATAATTCCCACTAATTATGTTTATTACGCTATAATAACATTAATTAATGTATACCCGTTAACCCTTATCCTGGAGTGGACTCCGGGCCTTGATAAGTAGTGATTCTTTTGTTAAAAAAACTAGACAGCGAATAAATAAAGACCTCTTACCATATGAACTAGGACAAAAAAAACAGGGTATAAATCACACAATGGCGAAAATGTTTGCACTAATATTAGATGTTGAAGATATAAAGAATAGCAACATCACATCTGTACGAGAAATGAGGCAGATAAGACAACAAAATTATAAATACGCTTCTGTACTTCGCAAACAACTTCCTGTTGATACGACGATTCATCAGTGCAAACATAACAGTACTTGATATATGGTTTACAGGGTGGGACGATAAAATTGTCTCCATCGAAAAGACATGATTACATTTCCGTTTGATGAAAGCCGGTTTTCTTCTTCGTTGTAGACCATCTACTAGTTGGTCAGTTCTGTACAAATCCCTAGAGCGATAGGAGCTTTCTATCGTGTCTGATTTACATAATGTTTAACGAGCGAGAACGGAGGTGCATCCCTGGACAACTCATGCTACCGATCCAAGTTATGACAACAGGACCAATGCCAGCACCTTCAAAATGCAAATCCGCGTAACAGGGACCTGCACAGGGTGATGAAAACAAAGTTTCGGACACGTTTATGGTATTTGGTGTGGTTTTAAGTGAAGACTATATCATGCCACCTCACATCTTCGAAATCGGGTTGATATTTATCAATAAAGTGTACCTGGATGTGCTGGAGAATGTCGTGATCCCCTGGTGCAATCAATTAACCGCTGGAAGATCCATGTGTATGGCAACAGGACTCGACGTCGATCCACAAGTCCAAAGAGACCCAGGCTTGGCTTCAGGAGTACTACGACTCTGTAATCTTTTCTCACTGCCTGCCTCCTCCCTCGACCTGAACCCACTGGACTATTCGCTTGGTCATATGTCGAAAACATCACTCACATAACTTCATACAACACCAAAGCCAGCCTGATCGCCGCCATCCGCCGAATATTCGCCGACCTCCCGCCAGGGTTTGTGAAAAAGGCATACTCCCAGTTCTGGACCCGTATCGAAGAGGGGATTGAGGCTGAAGCGACTCCATTTAATAAATATCAAGTCTTTTTCATAATAAAGTTATCTAAAATTATTTTTTCAATAAACGTTTTCAAATAAAAATTGTTATGTTGTTTTCTTTAGAGCGACAATTTTATCTTTCTCTCTGTAATGGTAGATTTGTAGAGATAGCCTCATGTATTTTAAAATATTTGCAGCGATAGGGAAAACTGGTTTTACGAGAAGCAGAAAGCATAATGACTATTATGCTCATATTCTTACAAATTATAAAATCTTGCTTTCGCAAAGAGTTTACCACTTATTAAGGCCTAAAGTTCGCTCAAGGACAGGGTTTAATGAGTTTGTAAGTCAGACGGTGAGACAACACGGTGATTAGTTTTTAAATCGAGAGAACTTCAAAGAAACAGGGGGGTAACAAGAACGAAACATGATTATCGCAAAAACATGAGGATAAAGATAGGAGCAGGAAGGGAATTCCATTAGCCTGCAATTTCTGGAAAAAAGCGATGAGAAGAGGAAGCTGTTTTACAAGGAGATATAAAAATTGTGAAGTTGTGTAAACCACTAAAACAACAGCTCGAACGAACTGAAGCAAAGGAAGCTGGAAATAGATAAATCAATTCTAATGAACACAGGTAATAATATATAATAAAAGCTCACATGTCTGTTTAAATGTATGTATGTATGTATGTATGTATGTATTACGACCTAAAACTTTTGACAGAGGCGACAGATTTTCACGAGACTGGAATCCTTTTAAAGCGCGACCCTTCTGACGACAAATATCGAAAAATTAGCTAAAAACATTATTTACTTCACATTCAACTGGACACTTTTTTACAAGAAGTGGTCGTTATTTTCGAAAGTCATCCTTTCTTTTCGATTGACTATGCTTAATTTAAACCTTCGCAACTTCCGGTTTCTTAGTGGACGAAACGGCAAAGACGTAACTTTTTTTTCACGTGACGGGTTTGAACCTGCCTGCATACTACCACTTTTCTTCTTTTTTTTTTTGCTCAACACAAACCTCAAACACGCGCCTCAAACACGCGAATGACGCCAGGCACCCAGGCTGGTAATCTTTATAAAACAGACTGAGACTAACAACATCACGTCCGTGAGGTGTTGCAGAAAAAACATGTGATTAATGAACTTACACATACGTTTATGCACCTTATCAAGAACCTTTTAATGAGACAGATTCCCGAGCCCAAATGTGAAAACAGTACCTAATACATTGTCAAACATTGTAGTGAAATACAATCTTTAATGTACGTTGTGCACGCAAATCCCAGGGTATTATTGTAAGCATGAAATAAAAAAGTTATACGCGTATTGGGTTATTCTTTAAAAAAATCCCTAGGAAAAAGTAGGGCTTAGTTGTACTATAGATCATTGTATTCATTATGCTCTGTGGATGTTACCAATATAATAAAATTATATATTTTACTATATTGAAAGTGTATGTGTGCCTGTGTGAGACTCGAAGTTTGATATACAGGTACTGAGATTTGGGAAACTCAATGTGATCGGTTTTCGGCCAAGGAATTTGGCTGTTAAGGGGTCAAAGTTTAACGATTTGACCTTTGAGGACTCTACCAACCTCAACCGACAATTTTGGGTCTACACATTTGACATTTTAGATATAGGTTCCTTGGACATTGATCTAACTTAATAACGTGATTTGAGCCCAAAACAATAAATTTTCAGGGGTCAAAGTTAAAAAAATTGACCGTTTTTTTTTTGTTGTTGTTGTTGCTCAACATACACCTCCAAACACCTGGGAAACGCCGGGCAACCATGCTAGTATATATATATATATATATATATATATATATATATATATATATATATATATATATATATATATATATATTCTTCGGAATAGTTTTTATTTAACAATCAGTGGTTATGTAAACGTGAGATTGTAGGTTTACAAAATATTACTGGCAGCAATATTCATTACATTCATTGAATTACAATTTAATATATATATATATATATATATATATATATATATATATATATCAGAATAAAATTATCTAACAATCCACTGGTATGGAAAACCTGTGATTATAGGTCTTACAACGTATTATTGGCAGTAATATTCTATAAGTACTATACTATCTAAATAAAAATTGCTCAATATACAAGATTGAGCAAATAAATCAAATTTTAGTTATTCAATAAGTTTAAAAAATTCCGACGTGAAATGGTTAAATTTCAAATCAAAAGATTTTTATTATTCTTTGTCTTACATAGAATTATAAATTCATTGAATGACTAAAATTTTATATATATATATATATATATATATATATAAATTGAACGTGTCTGTGTGTCTGTGTGTCTTTCTTTCTGTCTGTGTGTTTGTCTGTCTGTATACATTTCCCTACGCAATAACTCATTAAATTTTAAGTCTGCAGACTCGAAATTTGATATACCGGGTATTGAGATTTGGGAAAATTGATGTGATCGGTTTTCGGCCGGAAATGTTGCTGTTAAGGGGTCAAAGTTCAACGACTTTTCCTTTGAGAACTCTACCAATCTCCTCCGGCAATTTTGGGTCTACACACTAGAAATTTTAGATATAGGTTCCTTGGAAATGGATCTAACTTAATAACTCGTATTTGAGCCCAAAAAATAAATTTTTAGGGGGCATAATTGTGGTCAAAGTTTAAAAAAATTAACCCGTTTATTTTTGCTCAGCATACACTTCCAAACACCCGGACAACGCCGGGCTGAAACGCTAGTATATCTATAAAAGAGAACGTGTCTGTGTGTCTGTTTGTCTGTGTGTCTGTGTACATTTTCCTTCGCAATAACTCTGTCAATTTTTAGTCTACAGACTCGAAATTTGATATTCAGGGTACTGAGATTATGTAAAATCTATGTGATTAGTTTTCGGCCAGAAATTTGCCTGTTAAGGGGTCCAAGTTTAACGATTTGACCTTTGACAACTCTACCAACCTCCTCTGACAATTTTGGGTCTAAACTCTTTAAATTTTAGATATAGGTTCCTTGGACATGGATCTTACCTACTAACTTGATGTGAGCCCTAAACAATAAATTTTAAGGGGTAATAATAGGGGTCAAATTTTAAAAAATTGACTATTTTTTGGCTCATCATAGACCTCCAAACACCCGGACAACGCCGGGCACTCATACTAGTATATCTATAAAAGTGAACGTGTCTATGTGTCTTTCTGTTTGTCTGTCTTTGTGTCTGTGTACATTTCCCTACGCAATAACTCTGTCAATCTTTAGTCTACAGACTCAAAATTTGATATACAGGGTACTGAGATTTGGGAAAATTGATGTGATCGGTTTTCGGCCAGAAATTTGGCTGTTAAGGGGTCAAAGTTCAACGATTTGGACTTTGAGAATTCTACCAAACTCCTCCGCCAATTTTGGGTCTAAACACTTGAGATTTTAGATATAAGTTCCTTGAACATGGATCTAACTTAATAACGTTATCTGAGCCCATTTTCACTTTTAAGCCATTATGATTTATTTTATGCATATTGTTATTCCTTAAACCTATGACTATAATTAATTTTAAACTATTAGTTTCAGATTAGTAAATATAATATTGAGCTGATAAAGTCAGTCATTAGAACGGATTAACCACTAAATTTTATTTTTAACAATTTGATGTCAGATTATCTTTTTTCTTCCCTAAAACAGTGCGCTCACAGAAATGGTGTTGCTAGTGCTTCCCCTACTATTGGTATTTCTATGACCGTTGCCAGTGGTCCCCCGCTATATATCCATAATCCATATCTATGAGCATTGCTTCACTTAGCCCCAATCCCTGACCTCCTTGCATTAGTAGAAACCTTTATCAGCAAGAAAACGTTTTCCTATCCAAGCAAAAAAGACATCTACTTTCGGTTATAGTCATGAATGTATGAGCTTTTTAACTTCCGGTTTCTGCTCCGCAGGCGAGATGGGGGTAACAAGCAAGATATGATCCCTTCTGATTTATGATTACACCCCCTTGTTTCTGTGACAACTCTTTTTGCTTCTCCATATAAAGTATGACTTTCTTGCCCATTCGACTATGCCTAATTGCACAGCCAAACGTACAAAAGAAACCGGAAGTACAAACGAGCAAACAATCTGGACTATGTTCCTTTTTTTTGCCCTTTGTACCTATAATAAAACGGAACTTTGGTGAACAGAGTTTCTTTCCAAGAACTTAACGCCTGCAAGTCTAATGTAAACAAATATCTTTCTAATCGTACTGTGAATTAATCGTTAGAGTAGCTGCGCGAGTAATTGTATGGCAACCGTTGCGCAATGCCAATCACATTTTTCCTGAATCGGGATTGCTTGATTTCAATGACGAGGAAACATTTAAGACGATCGAAAACAAAGATGATATAACCGCATAGCACCTGGTATTTTTAAATTGTCACTTATTTAATGGTGACTAGGTTTTACGTTGCTTAACGTCGTTTTACGTCGGTGACATAACGGGAAGCAGTGTGTAAACCTGCTCGTGCTGGATACTATATATTCCATACTGCTGCTTCGTCATCCAACTTATAATCTCATTAATCTTTAGCCTCGAGAAATGTGTGCCTTGATAAGTAGTGAAACCTTTATATAATAAAACATTTAACATTTTTCCTAGAACATTAAAATAAAACACTATAAACGCTCCATTAAACAGTATAGTATTGGGCGTAGTTAAGCCATGGGGCTACCTAGAATTATCAGGGCATGAAAATTACTTGTCATTGAACAGAGACCTGTACACACCCGTTTATTAACTCGCCCTACCAGATTAGGCTTTCTAACACTACCGGTTTCCCGACCTAAAATGCATCAAACATTTATGCTATTGTTTTTGCCATGTCGCTTTGGAAAACGCAATCATGTTCTACAAAGATAAAAACACAAGAACCAATAAAAAATGATCAGATAAAACCTCATATTTATTTATTTATTTATTTGAAAATATAAAGAAAATGTTGCATGAAATAAAAGTTGATATGCCGTAAAACGAAACATCCACACACAATACAATAAATGAATATACGAAGATAAACGAGCATGAAACGTAAAAACTTTTACCAAAATTTCTGAACCTGTAATGGTTGATATGTCGGAAAATAAAAATATCTTAACCGAACACTATGAATAAATATTTTAAGATATAAAAAACTTTAAAAATATTTTTTATTTTTCTGAATAATTAGATTTGGTATTAAATATTCCGAAATGGCTGATATGCTATAAAAAACAAAAAAAAAAAAAACAAAAAAAACCGCTTATTCCTGCACTAAGATTACACACGAAGTTAGTCTAGCGTGACGGGGAGGGAGATCCCGGTCTTCTGAGGAGGCATTTCGGGAAGATACAAGCATACCCGAGAATGCCATTTTGGCGCCGTGGATAATAGAATACCTTCCCCAGAAGTTAGAAGATAATCACTGGGAAAATGATGATCTGATATCAAACAGAATAATAGCTCATTCTAACAAAGAAAGGTTTCGTTAGCCACATTAATCCATAGGTTAATATAACGTGTCAAATGTTAACCCGACTACTTACAAAATAAAAAAGACCAGTAATTATGAAATACAAGTGTGAATCGACTTACGAGTAATAACTATTAAACATTAAATAATTATTCTTTAACTACTAACATTTAGAGTCTGGCTATTTTTCATTCTCTATCTCTTTCCCTTCCTTCTTTCTCTCTTTCTCTCACTCTTTTTATTTCTCGCTCCCTTTCTCTCTCTCTTTCTCTCTCTCTCTTTCAGCCTCTGTCTTTTACCCTCTCTCTCTCTCTCTCTCTCTTCAGTCTTCATCTTTCTTTCTTTCTTTCTTTTACTATTGTCTCTTGTTTAAGGTCACGTATCACGCAAGACAAAAGGATATCTAAGACAGAAATCATTCTCAGCTAAAAGATGAAAAAACTATGGGAGTATTAATAGTTATCAATGGTATAAACTTATTAGTAATTGTTCGGGTTGTAACAAGTACCTCGGCAAACTTTCACAGAAAACACTTGTCAAGCTACAGCCACTGCTATCAAATTCCATTACATTCAATCAGTGCCCAGATATAAACGCAAATTCAATAAACAAGGCTGTTTTCCTAAAAATGCCCCCTGCGGAACTCTGTTCCACTAACCTACTTCGCATCTGACTACAATATAGTCGTCTTTAAGTCTATTATGAACACGTTCTTGCTTATCCTGCCCTTTAACTAATAACATTCTTCCGAATTCCCACCAACATGACTGAGATGTTTTCGCACCGACCACTTTACACTTAATACTCTTATCATCGAGTGACCCCCACGGGCCTTGATAAGCGATGACTCCTCTAACAAACAAATAAACTTGAAGATACAAATATTTCATTAGTAGGAAAGCAGTTCCGAGGCAATATGTTCCACGGACAAGAGGTGCTTAAACTAAGCCTCTGTCTGTGAAAATTCTGCCTGGCCCTAGGAACATGGAAGGTGGTAGCAAAATGATTTTCTGCTGTGAATATCTCATAAAGAGGAACCACAGATTGGAGCTCAGTCGATCATCTTTTATGTACCCATAGAAAGACTGAAATTAGTAACGTCTTCACTAAAGAAAATCATGTCTGAGTTTTTTTATCAGTCAATATTGTCTCGCATCAACCACGGTTTTAGAAATATCCACATGCCTGATTAAACTCGAGTGCTTCGCACCGTTGGCCCTCATGACCAAGTAGATACACTCGCCGGGGTTTCGACTGATTAATAAACTGACCATGTCACTTTGAATAACCCCCTCCCTATCCACCCCGTATAACAAATATGTTCGATTTTACTTAGGGATAGCATAATAATAGAAAAAATTACCAAAGTAAAGTAGTACCGTTTACGACTCAGATTCACAGGCCTGATTTGCAGCTGACTACATTAGCGTTATCCTCAAGTCACATATAAACAAATTCTTGTAGAGCCGTCCCTTTAATGAATAAAATTTTACTAAATTCCTACCTCTATCGATCAGTACGCTGTTGTCTCATTGACTACCGTTCACTCATTAAGCCTTATCCTCTAGTCGTTTTCGGGTCTTGATAAGTGTCGACTCTCTTGTAAAAGAAACACAATAAAACAGAAACTTGTTTTTTTTTAAATTAAGTATGTTGTTACAGTAAGACGTTTATTTGCGAATGATTAATTGACGGCGTACCAACTTTTTGCCTCCGATTCCTTGTCTTCTTTTTAATTCTCTGTGATCAGTTTCTCCAATAATTGAAAAATATTTTAACCATGAACTAACTTCAAAATAAAATTTAGTCATTGCTCTGGTCGTTATATTAAAAGACTTGATTCGTAATGACGTTCATACTTCGTGAGTTCAATTCTTAATCAATAGGGCTATGACAACAGAATATTCTTATCATTGTTCTGACTCTCGGGTATATATCTTACACGGTTAAGCACATCACTCTGTATAAAAGCATATAAGATATCAATGGATACTGACACGAGAGTCAAAACAATGAAAAGAATATTCTGTTATTGTATCCCTACTAATCACAGTATTTTTCTTTTTAATGTTTTGTTATTACTTAGACCAATTAATTGAAACATATTTACTTGTATTTATTTGCTTCCCCACTGAGAAAATTAAGCACAAGGCCGTTTTTCTTTTAATGTGAGGAGGAGGGAGGGAAAGGAGGACCAGCTCCCGATGGGTGGGAAATGGAAGCTGGATAGTGACAATTGGTATGAAGGGTTTCCCCTACATTGACCAAGGTATGATATGTGGGGTTACCCCCACATATGGTCTTTGCTTGCAGTATCTAACAGAACGGATACTACACTTTGATCTTGGCCTGATGGTCACCATGAAACATATTTGTCAAAAGTATGCGTTTTTTTTTTTTTTTTTTTTTACTACCGGGTTCTCATGTCCATTTGCTCGGATTATTAAACAGGATCAATTATCCAAGAAAACTATTCTTAACACCGGAACAGAAATATTTCTATGTTATCTGATAGAAAATCATTAATTGGAAAGAAAAATATCTTTCTTGTCGCCGTTGTACCCCCTACTTTGTACCAAAAACAATAAATAATCGATAATCTTGAATATAACCAAATATTTTACAGTATATGTGTAGCTATAGTTAAGGTGTTTATTTTTTAATTGTTTGCTGGCGGTTATCATTATCGTCCCTACCTATTTATGTGTTCTCCCCTTTTTCGCTCATCTATGTAAATAAAACAGTACATGTATATGTGTGTGTGTTTGTGTGTTTGTGTGCAAATATTTAACCGATGAATTCTTAAACTACTGGTCACATAACACTAAAATCTATAGAAATTATGAAGCATGCACAAAGGTTTATAACGAGTCGTTGTTTGGATATATATATATATATATATATATATATATATATATATATATATATATATATATATATATATATATATATAATTTGAGGTTGCTATTTTCCAAAGGTGGGGTAACCAGTGAAATATAACGAGGTTCATACAAGAGTGCTCAATACAGAAGTAGAGCCGGTTACATTTGTCTTTACATAAGCAGTTATTTGTTGCTACACAGTCATGAGCATGTTTCGGTCTACTAGTATTTACTAACTAGAGACCTCATCAGGCAACAACCCTTATTTTCGAAAACGGAATTCTAAAAAACGGCTGTTGCCTCATGAGGTCTCTAGTTAGTAAATACTAGTAGACCGAAACATGCTCATGACTGTGTAGCAACAAACTACTGCTTATTTAAAGACAAATATATATATATATATATATATATATATATCCACCAAAACAAAGATTTTACTCGTTATAATATATATATATATATATATATATATATATATATATATATATATATATATATATATACATATATATATAGCGTTCAACAATATGTCGGCAAGTTTACATACAAAAGGGTCACATCAAGTTGCCGACATATTTCTATTACTCGTGCGCATGCGCAAATTCATTGACAGTTTGAAGATGTTTAATTTTGAATTTTCCTTATCTATCTGTTCTTAAACCAAACGTTAGGGAACGCGGCTGAAACAATAAATGCTTGGTTTTCAATTCTAGCCGAAGGCACCCAAGCCATTTTTATTTAACGTTTGAAATCAGAGCTATATGTGAGGTAGATCCTGATATGCAATAGTGAATTGGGTCTGTAATAATAAATACGAAGTCTGTATGAATTGTAATATATTTAAACGTATTTTACGGCCAGGCAAACAAATAATTCCTGATTTTTTTTTACTAAATGTGGAAAACCATTTCAACCCGGTTTCAGAAATATCCATACACACACACACACACACACACACACACACACACACACACACACACACACACACACACATTAAGCTCGGCCTTCTGCATTATACTAAACATATCACTTCACGTAGTTCATGTGTATGACAAATACATTTGATTGATGCTAAAATCAATTTTATGAATTTTATTTATTGCGGACTATTATCCTCATCTTTTATTAGTTGTTTCACGGCGTTTCGGCCAATAATTCCTTCGGCCTTCGTCAGGTGATAATTGCGACGGATCGGAACTCTGAATCTCCTGACTGCATTCACTGCAATTACTGCCTTCCATAGTTGTTGTCGTATCACCACGTTTCAGCTAAGTTAGCCTCTGGCCGGCTTTGGGTAGGATTGAAAAAAATAAAGTCATTCTAAATTGTTTCATTTACAGCAGAAAATACCCCTCAAATGTTAGACATTGCTATGCTCCTTATATTTAGGGGCGTTTATTTGTAAGAGATCAATTGACCACATCCAAACTGCGTGTCAGTTTTTTTTTTCTTTTTAATTTATTGTCATCGTGTTCATTGTTTAAATATAATCTGGGGATTGTTTATGTAAGATCAAGTCACAGAGTGAATGTGGTATTTTGGTGAAGGTGTCTAGCGTTGGGTAAGTCCAACAGCTTTTTTTTTTACGGAATTGGCTCACAATTGACCTCCCTACTTCCAAATAAATAATTAAAAAAAAAACGATTCTGGTTTCATACCTAAGGCAAAGAATGGATTTTACGATTATTATTTTTGTTTTGATTTATTTTTAATTTTCTTTTTTTTTGCTTAAATAAAAAAAATAAATAAAAACTGAAATGCACCAGAAAAAGATGTAGACATTGCTGTGCTCGTTATAGAAAAGATGTATATTCATAAATTTCATGATTTCACTTACTGGCCGACTCTTCTTTTTTGTTTTTTGTTTTTTTTTTGTTTTTTTTTAATTTTCTGTCGTGAACTATCGATTAATCACAAACAATTATAAAATTATAAAACATAATTTTTTTTTGTTTAAGTATATTAACTTGATGTTTATGTGGTTAGGTTTAAGGCTATGCAATCTTTGACGCGATTCCTTGATCATGTTAGGTTCTACCTGAGTCCAAACCAACGCTTTCCGACGTCTTACCTTTGTGAACGCTTAAAAACTTTACTACTGAAAATGAAAACTTCCAAATAAAACATATAAAAACTATCAAAATTGTGCGTCTTCTTTCTAAAATAATAAAATGTCAACGTGACCTTTGGCGTACACTAACACAATCCGATAAAGCAAACAGAAAAAGAAAAGTAAAACATTGATTTATCATTTCTAAATGAGAAATTTAAATTATTTGTATTATTCAAACTATTAGGAAACCTTGATTGTAATATTCGAAAAGTTTCGGCCGATGTAACATCCGAGCGTATTTTACAGGCGCTAATAACTACGATTAACAAAAATTCGTAGCGGCAGTCATGCGCCGTAGTTGGCGTTATACATAACGGTCAAGGATCTGACCTTGACAATCAGTCTTGTAGAAATCGGGCCATTTCAGTGGTCTTTAATTTATCGGTCTTAGATGTCGTCCTGAGTACTCGTAGGAAGTTCATTTTCCCAGGTCTCTGACGTCAAAGGTAAAGAAAAAATATAAAAAGGAGAAAGGGCACGTTAGAGACGTGGTAACGTCATAGACGTAAGGAGAAGTCAAGCGTGGCGCGAGAATGAAGAAATAAATGTTGTTACACGTTGTCTCCTTTGCGACATAGGCCGCATACAACGTGTAGGTCCCCTGTCTAAAGGTGCTAAACTCACATTTGTTGCTCTCTTATGGGTAAACTTAGTTTATTGCTTTCTGTTTAGTTTGTTCATTGCTTACTGGCTGGGAATGCATAGGGGGTTGCCAGAGTGTCACTTCTTTCGAGGTTCTGGTTTGATTCTTCTCCGTCATTTGGCCGTTGGCCACATCTCCCTGCGGTGAGTAGGAAGTAAATACCATCGTATTGGCTATAATCAAATTGTAATTTTTTGTCTGATGCAGCATTTAGTATTTTCCGACCACGGGCAGGGAATATGAAATCTTTCTAGACTGAGGCAATTCTTAGTTTTGTTTTAACCTGGAGTGCTGCGATTGGGCGAGCTGGATGTCAACCACATTTAAAAAAAAAAAACGACCTTGTGTCTAACTTTGTCCTCGTGGAAAGGCAAATAAATATGAACAATGCTACCACTTAATAACTGATGGAATAAATGTTATCTGCACTAATGGATTAAATAAAGATGGTGGGATCCTTCTACCGCTCCAGAAGATATCTCACTACTAATGCAATTCTTTATCTATATAAAAGCCAAGTACGTCCAAGGATGGAATACTGTTGCCATATCTGGGCAGGAGCTGCTACAAACAGCCTATCCTGCCTTGACAGAGTACAAAATAGACTTCGTGGCTTAGTGGGGGATGCCCTTTACTCTACCCTGCAATCACTCTCCCACAGAAGAGACGTTGCGAGCCTATCCTTGTTTTATCGTTATTTCCATGGCAGGTGCTCGTCTGAACTCCAATCTCTGGTCCCCCCTCGCCAATCATTCACGAAAAACACCCGTCTAGCTGAATCCACTGTGAAAAATTTCCCCCACTCTCTATCTTTGCCTTATTAAAAACGTGGATTCCATGAACAAAGCTTCTTTCTTAGAACTGCACGCCTGTGGAACTCTGTTCCGTCTGTCTGCTTCCCACCGGACTACAACTTGGGTGTCTTCAAGTCCAATGTTAACAAATTCCTAATGAACCGCCCCCTTAAGTAAACACTTCATCAAATCTCCACACTAACGTACTGTACTTGCAATAACCCTTATCCCTGAGTGGCTTCCGGCCCTTGATAAGTGGTGATCACTGTGTAAAAAAAATAAATAAATAAAAATAAGAAATAAAATGTTTAGTTCAAATTTCCGTACAAATACGCGAGTTCGTCCAAAAGGTTTCCAAATTATAAAAATGCAACTGAGTTGTGTTTACTTGCTTTGCTTTAAGGCATATGAAACCTTTTTTTTTTATTTGATGTCGAATTCAGTCATTTTCGATAATGTGATTATGTCTCATGCTCTCGTATTATATATTCAAATACTTGATCATGATGTTTGGCTGTTTGTTTTGTTTTTGTTGTTTGTTTTGTGTTTTTGTTTATTTTACAGTATAAAAACGCTTTTTTTTTGGATTATTTTATGTAAAATCCAGTAATCTTGGATAAAGTGCTTACGCTTAAAATATTTTATAACTTCAAATATTTATCCATCCTGTTTGGCATAGTTTTTTTTTTTTTTACGGCATATCAAACCCTTTTCGGGTTATTTTCTGCCAAATTAAGTATTTAAGAAATATGCTTTTATGTTTTAAGTTCT